>NC_059211.1:55243844-55268844 GCF_020615455.1 Coregonus clupeaformis | reverse complement strand
CAGCATTGAAGGTCCCCAAGAACACTTTCTGTTATATTATATTATTTTTGTACCCCTTTTTCACCCCAATTTCGTGATATCCAATTGGTAGTTACAGTTTTGTCCCATCGCTGCAACTCCCGTACGGACTCGGGAGAGGCGAAGGTCGAGAGCCGTGCGTCCTCCGAAACACAACCGATTCGAGCCGCACTGCTTCTTGACACGATGCCCGCTTAACCCGGAAGCCAGCCGCACCAACGTGTCGGAGGAAACACCGTACACCTGGCGACCGTGTCAGCGTGCACTGCGCATTCAGGCCAAAGAGTTCAATCTTGGTTTCATCAGACCAGAGAATCTTGTTTCTCATGGTCTGAGAGTCTTTAGGTGCCTTTTGGCAAACTCCATGCGGGCTGTCGTGTGCCTTTTACTGAGGAGTGGCTTCCGTCTGGCCACTCTACCATAAAGGCCTGATTGATGGAGTGCTACAGAGATGGTTGTCCTTCTGGAAGGTTCTCTCATCTCCACAGAGGAACTTTAGAGCTCTGTCAGAGTGACCATCGGGTTCTTGGTCACCTCCCTGACCAAGGCCCTTCTCCCCCAATTGCTCAGTTTGGCCGGGCGGCCAGCTCTAGGAAGAGTTTTGGTGGTTCCAAACTTCTTCCATTTAAGAATGTGTTTTTGGGGACCTTCAATGCTGCCAAAAAAAATTTGTACCATTCCCCAGATCTGTGCCTCGACACAATCCTGTCTCGGAGCTCTACGGACAATTCCTTCGACCTCATGGCTTGGTTTTTGCTCTGACGTGCACTTTCAAATGTGGGACCTTATATAGACAGGTGTGTGCCTTTCCAAATCATGTCCAATCAATTGGATTTTCCATAGGTGGACTCCAATCAAGTTGTAGAAACATCTCAAGGATGATCAACGGAAACAGGATGCACCCAAGCTCAATTTCAAGTCTCATAGCAAAGGGTCTGAATACTTATGTAAATAAGTTCTTTATGTTTTATATTTTTAATACATTTGCAAATATTTCTAAAAACCTGTTTTCGCTATGTCATTATGGGGTTATTGTGTGTAGATTGATGAGGGAAAAAAACAATTTAATCAATTTTAGAATAATGCTGTAGCGTAACAAAATGTGGAAAAAGTCAAGGGGTCTGAATACTTTCTGAATGCACTGTATGTGGAAAGCAACAAACTCCATACAAAAAAACCTCTTATTATTTCATCAAGGAAACAAGGTAAATTGACTTAAAATGACTTTGTTAAAAGTGTTTTTAGATGTGTATAATAAGACCTTGACTTTTAGGATGTGTATGATACACACTGAGTGTACAAAACATTAAGAACAGCTTCCTAATATTGAGTTGCAAACCCCACTTTTACCCTCAGAACAGCTTCAATTCGTCAGGGCATGGACTCTACAAGGTGTCGAAAGCTTTCCACAGGGATGCTGGCCCATGTTGACTCCAATGCTTCCCACAGTTGGGTCAAGTTGGCTGGATGCCGTTTGGGTGGTGGACCATTCTTGATACACACAGGAAACTGTTGAATGTGAAAAACCCAGCAGCGTTGCAGTTCTTGGCACAAACCGGTGCGCCTGGCACCTACTACCATACCCCGTTCAAAGGCACTTAAATATTTTGTCTTTCCCATTCACCCTCTGAATGGCACACGTACACAATCCATGTCTCAATTGAATTCAAGTCATAAAAACCCTTATTTAACCCGTCTCCTCCCCTTCATCTACACTGATTGAAGTGGATTTAACAGGTGATCAAAGCTTTCGACTGGATTCACCTGGTCAGTCTATGTCATGGAAATTGCTGGTGTTCATAATGTTTCGTACACTCAATGTATTTTCCTGACAATTAAAAGGTATTACCCTCACTTGTCCAAGGAAAAGTATGTTTTTGTCTTCACATGGACGTTGGAATATGTTATGAGAGTATACAAAATACCCTTCCTTTGGTGTGGACAATTTATTGATTCATATAACTTTTTCCTCACCTGAGCCAATCGCAGCTCTCCTGACAAGAGGCCTCTTGCTGGTTCCAGGACAATAAATAGAACATGTGAACAGTTGTGTTCCGACGCTGACCAGACATATGGTTGCTGTCAATTTATGAGCTACAAATCAATTCAAGGACACTCCGTGAGAGGACCTTGCAAAAAGTTATACTTGGACTAGTGAAATCCTTTGTTTTGGACTCTACACAATGGAAGAACGTTGGTTGCAGACCTCATCGCATCTTTACTAATGCTGCAGTATCAAAGTTCCAAAAGCTGGGCCTAATATAGTGTATAAGAGGTCAGTTTTGTAGTAGTTCTTATGTTGATGATGTAAAGAATATTTGCTGGTCTGTGGTGTGTAATGAGAAGCAACCAGATGCAGCACTTGACACATTTATGAAATTGCTTATTCCAGTTACTAATAAGCATGCACCCATTAAGAAAATGATGAGAAATTGAGAGGGATGAGGCAAAAGTTATGGCAAATAAGTCTGGCAGCCCAACCGATTGGCAAACGTACTGCAAATTAACAAATCATGTGAATAAATGAAAAAAATTTTATATATATATATATATATATATATATATATATATATATATATATATATATATATATATATACTATGGGGAAAAAAACGGATATAAGGAATGATAGTGAAAAGCTTTGGAGCACCTTAAATGAAATTCTGGGAAAAAAGGCCAACTCGGCTCCATCATTCATTGAATCACATGGCTCATTCATCACAAAACCCACTGATATTGCCAACTACTTTAATGATTTCTTCATTGTCAAGATTAGCAAATTTAGGCATGACATGCCAGCAACAAATGCTGACACTACACATCCAAGTATATCTGACCAAATTATGAAGACAAGCATTGTACTTTTGAATTCCATAAAGTGACTATGGAAGAGGTGAAAAAAGTATTGTTATCTATCAACAATGACAAGCCACCGGGGTCTGACAACTTGGATGGAAAATTACTGAGGATAATAGTGGACGATATTGCCACTCCTATTTGCCATATCTTCAATTTAAGCCTACTAGAAAGTGTGTGCCCTCAAGCCCCCCTTTATTGGCTCAAATAGCCGACCAATCAGCCTGTTACCAACCCTTAGTAAACTATTGGAAAAAATTGTCTTTGACCAGATACAATGCTATTTTACAGTAAACAAATTGACAACAAACTTTCAGCATGCTTATAGAGAAGGACATTCAACAAACACAGCACTTACACAAATGACTGATGATTGGCTGAGAGAAATTGATGATAAAAAAGATTGTGGGGGCTGTTTTGTTAGACTTCAGTGCGGCTTTTGACATTATCGATCATAGTCTGCTTCTGGAAAAACGTATGTGTTATGGCTTTACTCCACCTGCTATATTGTGGATAAAGAGTTACCTGTCTAACAGAACACAGAGGGTGTTCTTTAATGGAAGCCTCTCCAACATAATCCAGGTAGAATCAGGAATTCCCCAGGGCATCTGTTTAGGCCCCTTACTTTTTTCCATCTTTACTAATGACATGCCACTGGCTCTGAGTAAAGCCAGTGTGTCTATGTATGCGGATGACTCAACACTATACACGTCAGCTACTACAGCGACTGAAATGACAGCAACACTTAACAAAGAGCTGCAGTTAGTTTCAGAATGGGTGGCAAGGAATAAGATAGTCCTAAATATTTCTAAAACTAAAAGCATTGTATTTGGAATAAATCATTCACTAAACTCCAAACCTCAGTTAAATCTTGTAATGAATAATGTGGAGATTGAGCAAGTTGAGGTGACTAAACTGCTTGGAGTAACCCTGGATTGTAAACTGTCATGGTCAAAACAAATTGATACAACAGTAGCTAAGATGGGGAAAAGTCTGCCCATAATAAAGCGCTACCCTGCCTTCTTAACAGCACTATCAACAAGGCAGGTCCTACAGGCCCTAGTTTTGTCGCACCTGGACTACTGTTCAGTCGTGTGGTCAGGTGCCACAAAGAGGGACTTAGGAAAATTACAATTGTCTCAGAGCAGGCCAGCACGGCTGCCCTTAAAAGTACACGGGCAGCTAACATTAATGATATGCATGTCAGTCTCTCATGGCTCAAAGTGGAAGAGAGATTGACTTCATCACTACTTGTTTTTGTAAGAAGTGTTGACAAGCTGAATGTACCGAGCTGTCTGTTTAAACTACTAGCACACAGCTCGGACACCCATGCATACCCCACAAGACATGCCACCAGAGGTCTCTTCACAGTCCCCAAGTCCAGAACAGACTATGGGAGGCGCACAGTACTACATAGAGCCATGACTACATGGAACTCTATTCCACATCAGGTAACTGACGCAAGCAGTAGAATCAGATTGAAAAAACATTAAAATACACCTTGTGGAACAGCATGGACTGTGAAGAGACACAGACACACGCATACAAGCGCTAGCACACGCACTCTACACACACGTACATTGTGATATTGTTGTATGGTGGTATTAAACATTTTGTATTGTAGATATGTAGTGGTGTAATAATGTTATATGATGTACTGTTTTATCTTTGGTTTTATATGTAATGTAAGTGCCTTAATGTGTTTCGACCCCAGGTCTATCAGATGTAAATACAAATACGTAAGTGTATCCAGATCGATCTCACCTATCTTTTCCCTCATTTGAATGTGAACATGTAAACTATATCTGTTACTTTTAATATTACTATCTATATTTCTCCCATAATCCCTGCCCTGTTTCATTCTGAAATATCAAGAATAACTGTTTGTTTGATATTCGGCCCTCTAATCCCCATTACCTGCTTGTGACTCTGATTCATATTTTAGTACATCATTTTTCATTAAACGTTCAACTGCTTACGTTCTGTACGTGGTAGAAGCCCAGAGGAGGGCCTCGCCCTGTGTTCTTCAAAGGCTCTGTGGAAAAGGCCTCATCATGGCGGTGGATGAAACTGATGAGAAAGAGAGAAGGCCTTGTTAGCCTGTTTCAACATCTGATAGACCTAAAGATATACACTACCAGTCAAAAGTTTGGACACACCTACTCATTCAAGGGTTTTTCTTAATTTTTTACTATTTTCTACATTGTAGAATAATAGTGAAGACATCAAAACTATGAAATAACACATATGGAATCATGTAGTAACCAAAAAAAGTGTTAAAAGAAATCAAAATATATTTTATATTTGAGATTCTTCAAAGTAGCCACCCTTTGCCTTGATGACAGCTTTGCACACTCTTGGCATTCTCTCAACCAGCTTCACCCGGAATGCTTTTCCGACAGTCTTGAAGGAGTTCCCACATATGCTGAGCACTTGTTGTTATTCTAAAATGTAGAAAAAAAAATTAAAAAAAATATAGAAAAACCCTTGAATGAGTAGGTGTGTCCAAACTTTTGACTGGTAGAATACCTAAAGATCTGATAGAAGCAGAAGAAGAACAAGAAGAAGAAGAAGAAGAAAAACAACAACAACAACAACAACAACTTACTTGAACTGGCAGAAGATGTCAGCGTACTCTGCAGAGATGCTGAAGGCCTGTAGGACCGTCACTCTGAAGGTGAAGACGTTACCTATCCTCAGGTGCTCCAGGGCTCCGTCCAGGTTGGCCTTCAGGGGGCTCTCCAACTCATCTCGACCGGCTACAGGGGGTCAGAACGGAGACATGAAGACATAGGAGAGACATTGAGTGTAGTTAATCTTTCTGTGTTTTCATTATGGCACACTGAGCTATTTCTCTACCCTACATCCTTACTCACAACATAGTATAACTTCAGGCAGATAAACACACTACCTACCTGTACATACATACATTTAGCATAAAGTAGATATGAACTCAGACCACACACACTTACAGTGCCTTCAGAAAGTGTTCACATCCCTTTGACTTTTTCCACATTTTGTTGTGTTACAGCCTGAATTGAAAATTGATTTCATTTAGATTTTGTGTCACTGGCCTGCACACAATACCCCATAATGCCAAAGTGGAATTATGGTTTCAGAAATGTTTTCAAATTAATAAAAAATGAAAAGCTTTTAATGTCTTGAGTCAATAAGTATTCAACCCCTTTGTTATGGCAAGCCTAAATATGTTCAGGAGTAAAAATGTGCTTAACAAATCCCATTGCAGGGACTCACTCTGTGTGCAATAATAGTGTTTAACATAATTTTGAATGACTACATCATCTCTGTACCCCACACATACAGTTATCTGTAAGATCCCTCAGTCGAGCAGTGAATTTCAAAAACAGATTCAACCACAATGACCAGGGAGGATTCCAATGCCTCGCAAAGAAGGGCACCTATTGGTAAAAAAATAAGAAAAAAGCTGACAATGAATATCCCTTCGAGCATGGTGAAGTTATTAATTACACTTTCGATGGTGTATCAATACAGCCAGTATTATATATTCCAAAACATCCATCCTGTTTGCAATGAGGCAATAAAAAGTAATACTGCAAAAAATGTGGCAAAGAAATTAACTTCATGTCCTGAATACAATGCGTTATGTTTGGGGCAAATCCAACACAACACATCACTGAGTAACACTCTTCATATTTTCAAGCATAGTGGTGGCTGCATCATGTTATGGGTATGCTTGTCATCAGCAAGGACTAGGGAGTTTGTTAGGAGAAAAATAAACAGAATAGTGCGAAGCACAGGCAAAATCCGAGAAGAAAACCTGTTTCAGTCTGCTTTCCAACAGACACTGGGAGACAAATTCAAATTCAGCAGGACAATAACCTAAAACACAAGGCCAAATATACACTGGAGTTGCTTACCAAGACAACATTGAATGTTGCTGAGTGGCCTAATTACAGTTTTGACTTAAATCTGCTTAAAAATCTATGGCAAGACCAGAAAATGGCTGTCTAGCAATGTTCAACAATCAACTTGAGAGAGCTTTAAGAATTTAAAAAATAATAATGTGCAAATGTTGTACAATCCAGGTGTGCAATGCTCTTAGAGACTTACCCAGAAAGACTCACAACTGAAATCGCTGCTAACGGTGATTCTAACATGTATTGAATCAGGGGTGTGAATACTTATGTAAATAAGATATTTCTGTATTTCATTTTCAATAAATGTTCAATCATTTCTAAAAACATGTTTTCACTTTGTCATTATGGGGTATTGTGTGTAGATGGGTGAGGAAAAATAAATCTATTTAATCCATTTTGAGTTCAGGCTGTAACACAACAAAGTGTGGAATAAATCAAGAGGTATGAATACTTTCTGAAGGCTTTTGGAAGGCCACACCCACATACACAGACCACACCCACATGTACAGGCCACACCCACACAGACAGACCACAGTCACACAGACAGCCTCCACACACAAGACACGTGCAGGACAGTTTGATGAGACACCACAGTTTGATGAGACACTGCAGTTTGATGAGACACCACCGTTTGATGAGACACCACAGTTTGATGAGACACCACAGTTTAATGAGACACCACAGTTTAATGAGACACCACAGTTTGATGAGACACCACAGTTTGATGAGACACCACAGCGGCTGAGGAGACTACACAGCTAGTGGTGGTTACCCGCACATGTGTTGTTGTTGACCTCATCGGCTGAGGGCTCCCATCCCTGAGTTCTGTCCCTCCCCCTCCACGAAACGCAGCTCCTCCTGGGACACCCCAGTACGGGACAGACCAGCGGGGCACGACTCAGCCTGGAACTGACCACAAGGGACAGCACACAGTTAGCAAAGCTGGAAAAGAAGCTAGCAAACCTAGGAGGTATTTACTAACTAGCCAGAAGATAGCACACAGTTAGCAAAGCTGGAAAAGAAGCTAGCAAACCTAGGAGGTATTTACTAACTAGCCAGAAGATAGCACACAGTTAGCAAAGCTGGAAAAGAAGCTAGCAAACCTAGGAGGTATTTACTAACTAGCCAGAAGATAGCACACAGTTAGCAAAGCTGGAAGAGATGCTAGCAAACCTAGGAGGTATTTACTAACTAGCCAGAAGATAGCACACAGTTAGCAAAGCTGGAAGAGATGCTAGCAAACCTAGGAGGTATTTACTAACTAGCCAGAAGATAGCACACAGTTAGCAAAGCTGGAAGAGATGCTAGCAAACTAGCAAACTAGCCAGAAGATAGCACACAGTTAGCAGAGATAGAGGGAGTGGCCTAGCCACTGACATTAAAGCTAGAGGACCTAGCCTGGAACTGACAACAAGGGGCAGCATACAGTTAGCATAGCTAAAGGAGGTAGCTACAGCATACAGTTAGCATAGCTAAAGGAGGTAGCTACAGCATACAGTTAGCATAGCTAAAGGAGGTAGCTACAGCATACAGTTAGCATAGCTAAAGGAGGTAGCTACAGCATACAGTTACCATAGCTAAAGGAGGTAGCTACAGCATACAGTTAGCATAGCTAAAGGAGGTAGCTACAGCATACAGTTAGCATAGCTAAAGGAGGTAGCTACAGCATACAGTTAGCATAGCTAAAGGAGGTAGCTACAGCATACAGTTAGCATAGCTAAAGGAGGTAGCTACAGCATACAGTAACCATAGCTAAAGGAGGTAGCTACAGCATACAGTTAGCATAGCTAAAGGAGGTAGCTACAGCATACAGTTAGCATAGCTAAAGGAGGTAGCTACAGCATACAGTTAGCATAGCTAAAGGAGGTAGCTACAGCATACAGTAACCATAGCTAAAGGAGGTAGCTACAGCATACAGTTAGCAAAGCTAAAGGAGGTAGCTACAGCATACAGTTAGCATAGCTAAAGGAGGTAGCTACAGCATACAGTTAGCATAGCTAAAGGAGGTAGCTACAGCATACAGTTAGCATAGCTAAAGGAGGTAGCTACAGCATACAGTTAGCATAGCTAAAGGAGGTAGCTACAGCATACAGTTAGCATAGCTAAAGGAGGTAGCTACAGCATACAGTTAGCATAGCTAAAGGAGGTAGCTACAGCATACAGTAACCATAGCTAAAGGAGGTAGCTACAGCATACAGTTAGCATAGCTAAAGGAGGTAGCTACAGCATACAGTTAGCATAGCTAAAGGAGGTAGCTACAGCATACAGTTAGCATAGCTAAAGGAGGTAGCTACAGCATACAGTTAGCATAGCTAAAGGAGGTAGCTACAGCATACAGTTAGCATAGCTAAAGGAGGTAGCTACAGCATACAGTAACCATAGCTAAAGGAGGTAGCTACAGCATACAGTTAGCATAGCTAAAGGAGGTAGCTACAGCATACAGTAACCATAGCTAAAGGAGGTAGCTACAGCATACAGTTAGCATAGCTAAAGGAGGTAGCTACAGCATACAGTTAGCATAGCTAAAGGAGGTAGCTACAGCATACAGTAACCATAGCTAAAGGAGGTAGCTACAGCATACAGTAAGCAAAGCTAAAGGAGGTAGCTACAGACAGGTCTCAGTAAAAGCATTTTGCTACACTCGCAATAACATCTGCTAACCATGTGTATGTGACCAATACATATGATTTGTTTTGATTTTAAAACTACGGAAGGTGCAGTGCCTTGCAAAACTATTCATCCCCTTTGGCGTTTTTCCTATTTTGTTGCATTACAACCTGTAATTTAAATTGATTTTTATGGATTTCATGTAAATGGACATACACAAAATAGTCAAAATCGTCCAAAAAGTGAAATGAAAAAAATAACTTCATTTCAAAAGTGGTGCGTGCATATGTATTCACCCCCTTTGCTATGAAGCCCCTAAATAAGATCTGGTGCAAACAATTACCTTCAGAAGTCACATAATTAGTTAAATAAAGTCCACCTGTGTGCAATCTAGGTGTCACGTGATCTGTCACATGATCTCAGTATATATACAGCTGTACTGAAAGGCCCCAGAGTCTGCAACACCACTAAGCGAGGGGCACCACCAAGCAAGCGGCACCATGAAGACCAAGGAGCTCTCCAAACAGGTCAGGGACAAAGTTGTGGAGAAGTACAGATCAGGGTTGGATTATAAAAAATATCAGAAACTTTGAACATCCCACGGAGCACCGTTAAATCCATTATTAAAAAATTGAAAGAATATGGCACCACAACAAACATGCCAAGAGGGGGCCGCCCACCAAAACTCAGGGACCAGGCAAGGAGAGCATTAATCAGAGAGGCAACAAAGAGACCAAAGATAACCCTGAAGGAGCTGCAAAGCTCCACAGCGGAGATTGGAGTATCTGTCCATAGGACCACTTTAAGCCGTAAACTCCACAGAGCTGGGCTTTATGGAAGAGTGGCCAGAAAAAAGCCATTGCTTAAAGAAATAAATAAGCTAACACATTTGGTGTTCACCAAAAGGCATGTGGGAGACTCCCCAAACATATGGAAGAGGTACTCTGGTCAGATGAGACTAAAATTGAGCTTTTTGGCCATCAAGGAAAACGCTACGTCTGGCGCAAACCCAACATATCTCATCACCCTGAGAACACCATCCCCACAGTGAAGCATGGTGGTGGAAGCATCATGCTGTGGGGATGTTTTCCATTGGCAGGGACTGGGAAACTGGTCAGAATTGAAGGAATGATGGATGGCGCTAAATACAGGGAAATTCCTGAGGGAAACCTGTTTCAGTTTTCCAGAGATTTGAGACTGGGACGGAGGTTCACCTTCCAGCAGGACAATGACCCTAAGCATACTACTAAAGCAACACTTGAGTGGTTTAAGCGGAAACATTTAAATGTCTTGGAATGGCCTAGTCAAAGCCCAGACCCCAATCCAATTGAGAATCTGTGGTATGACTTAAAGATTGCTGTACACCAGCGGAACCCATCCAACTTGAAGGAGCTGGAGCAGTTTTGCCTTGAAGAATGGGCAAAAATCCCACTGGCTAGATGTGCCAAGCTTATAGAGATATTCCCCAAGAGACGTGCAGCTGTATTTGCTGCAAAAAGTGGCTCTACAACATATTGACTTTTGGGGGGATGAATAGTTATGCACGCAGAAGTTTTCAGTTTTTCTGTCTTATTTGTTTCACAAGAAAAAATATTTTGCATCTTCAAAGTGGTAGGCATGTTGTGTAAATCAAATGATACTGTCACGCCCTGGCTCTGGGGACTATGTTATGTTGAGCCAGGGTGTGTAAGTCTATGTTTAATTTTCTATGTTGGTCTGAGTGACTCCCAATCAGAGGCAACGAGTGTCAGCTGGGTGTCTCTGATTGGGAGCCATATTTAACTGTTTGTCTTGCACTTTGTGTTTTGTGGTTTCTTGTTCCTTTTGGTTTGTGTATCGAAGGACTTCACGTTTCGTTCTTTGTTTTGATCGTGTGATCTAGTCAATAAATTAAATATGTTCACCCGCAACGCTGCGCCTTGGTCCTCCTCCTTAAGCGATCGTGACAGATACAAACCCCCCAAAAATCCATTTTAATTCCAGGTTGTAAGGCAACAAAATAGGAAAAATGCCAAGGGGGGTGAATACTTTCGCAATCACTGTACATACAATGATTTATACATACACTAGATGACTGACGGGGGGTGCTGTTTTGAAGCCCCCACGCATCCATCTTGGCACTCCCCTCCCATTCAAAACAATATTTTGGAAGCTATATTAATTTATTATTGTCTACATTTGTTTTACTATATTTATTATATTACAGACACCTAAATGTATACTTTTTAATTAAATTATGTGAGCTAAACATTTTAAAAAATAAAAAATAATTGGGGCTGACCCCAATTAGTCGACTGGTTGATTGTTTGGTCGTTAGGCTGTTGGTCGACCGAGATTATTTTAGTCGAGCAGTAACAAATATATATATTTGCCCCATCTCTGTGAACTAATCCATTGCGGAGGCCTAGACTAAAAGCCAATTTATGCTTGATCCGAAAATGTGGTCGGAGAGTGGACACATTGTTTGCAGAGTGCACAACCTGCTACACTTGTGAGAAACATGTTTTGGTTTATTTCATTCCATTTATGAGTTTTGTCAATTTAGTCATTGTCTTTTGTTTGGAGCGCTCCTGTCAATGTTGAGTAAGGACACCCACCTGATTACGCATAGAAGTAGGCCTATAGGCTACCTGGCCTGGGCTACCACCCGACTAGAATCACTACTCTAGACGGGTCTAGAGTACGTGGACAACTACAAATATCTAGGTGTCTGGTTAGACTGTAAACTCTCCTTCCAGACTCACATTAAGAATCTCCAATCCAAAGTTAAATCTAGAATCGGTTTCCTATTTCGCAACAAAGCCTCCTTCACTCATGCTGCCAAACATGCCCTTGTAAAACTGACTATCCTACCGATCCTTGACTTCGGCGATGTCATTTACAAAATAGCCTCCAACACTCTACTCAGCAAATTGGATGTTGTCTATCACAGTGCCATCCGTTTTGTCTCCAAAGCCCCATATAATACCCCACCACTGTGACCTGTACGCTCTTGTTGGCTGGTCCTCACTACATATTCGTCGCCAAACCCACTGGCTCCAGGCCATCTATAAATCACTGCTAGGCAAATCCCCGCCTTATCTTAGCTCATTGGTCACCATAGCAACACCCACCCGTAGTCTGCGCTCCAGCGAGTATATCTCACTGGTCATCCCCAAAGCCAACACCTCCTTTGGCCGCAATTCCTTCCAGTTCTCTGCTGCCAATGACTGGAACAAACTGCAAAAATCTCTGAAGCTGGAGACGCTTATCTCCCTCACTAACTTTAGGCATCAGTTGTCAGAGCACCTTACCGATCACTGCACCTGTACACAGCCCATCTGAAATTAGCCCGCCCAACTACCTCATCCCTATATTGTTATTTATTTTGCTCATCTGTACCCCAGTATCTCTATTTGCACATCATCTCTTGCACATCATTCCAGTGTTAATACTAAATTGTAATTATTTTGCACTATAGCCTATTTTATTGCCTTACCTCCATAACTTGCTAAATTTGCACACTGTATATTAATTGTATTTCTGTTGTATTTTTTTTTATTTTTGTTTTGTTTTACCCCATATGTAACTCTGTGTTGTTGTTTTTATCGCACTGCTATGCTTTATCTTGGCCAGGTCGCAGTTGTAAATGAGAACTTGTTCTCAACTGGTTTACCTGGTTAAATAAAGGTGAAATAAAAATAAATAAAAAAAAATGTAGGCATATAAATGTGGCCATTTGGGGATCTGATAGTATTTCTGATTGGC
Organism: Coregonus clupeaformis; assembly: GCF_020615455.1. NCBI lineage: Eukaryota > Metazoa > Chordata > Actinopteri > Salmoniformes > Salmonidae > Coregonus > Coregonus clupeaformis. The sequence goes on along the minus strand of NC_059211.1, from coordinate 55,255,717 downwards.
TTAACGCACCACCACTAATGACCTGTGGAGCTTCTCAAAGTAATGTATTCTTCACCTCAAACAGCAAGCAAACAAAGTCTGTTTTTACATCCATTGAGAATTACAATCGTTCCTCAATGTATTTGAAACATCTTTCCAGCTCTCTCCCTTTCGATAACCACTCAGCATGAAAGGGAAAAATGTCATGCTCTGATCCAATGGAAACGTTATAAAAAATAGGCCTACCTGATTACTTCTTATCACTGTTTGACTTCTACTCATTTTGGGAGCTCCACAATACTTTTGAGCTAATATTCTTTAAGAGGAACAGGAGCTCAAGCCGTAGAACATTTGAGGTGCCGGTACTCAGCTCCGGTGAGCTCCTGCCCAAGTCAAGCACTGCTCCTTATCCCTTGCGCAAATAGTCAACAGCTTTGTCTGTCCCGAGCTCACTGGTGCGGGACATTTTTTCATACAGAATATTTGATACAATGTTGCAAGTTCGCTGGCACAATCTTAGGGCAGGACCCAAGTTAATAGTTGATACAATGTTTCAAGTTCGTTGCAGACAGGCCATGTGTAGCCAATGTGATTTATAGGATATTTATTTTTATCAGGATATTTTCGACCCGCAGACTGCAATGTTTTTATTTGTTGGCTTTATGGAGGCTATTTTTACATAGTTGGCAATGGCAATAGAAGTTACTTTTTAGGTGTGTATCATTTTCATTTAGATTAGGATAGAATTTTGATTCACCACATGACAATGATTTAGAGATATGAAGACGTTAAAGTTTCACGAAAACGTGCATGGAGAGAGACCTGGCACTCTGCATTAAAATGTTACTAGACACTTTTACTTTATTATTGAATACAATGGTATCAGCTGATCCTCAACACGGGGGCCCCTCAGGGGTGCGTGCTTAGTCCCCTCCTGTACTCCCTGTTCACCCACGACTGCGTGGCCAAGCACGACTCCAACACCATCATTAAGTTTGCTGACGACACAACAGTGGTAGGCCTGATCACCGACAACGATGAGACAGCCTATAGGGAGGAGGTCAGAGACCTGGCAGTGTGGTGCCAGGACAACAACCTCTCCCTCAACGTGGGCAAGTCAAAGGAGCTGATTGTGGACTACAGGAAAAGGAGGGCCGAACAGGCCCCCATTGACATCGACGGGGCTGTAGTGGAGCGGGTCGAGAGTTTCAAGTTCCTTGGTGTCCACATCACCAACAAACTCAGTTTGTAGCTCAGTTGGTAGAGCATGGTGCTTGCAATGCCAGGGTTGTGGGTTCGTTTCCCACGGGGGGCCAGTATGAAAAATGTATGCACTCACTAACTGTAAGTCGCTCTGGATAAGAGCGTCTGCTAAATGACAAAAAAAAAATATATATATATATATATATAAATATATATCATGGTCCAACACACCAAGAAAGTCGTGAAGCGGGCACGACAACACCTTTTCCCCCTCAGGAGACTGAAAAGATTTGGCATGGGTCCCCAGATCCTCAAAAAGTTATACAGCTGCACCATCGAGAGCATCCTGACCGGTTGCATCATCGCCTGCTATGGCAACTGCTCGGCATCCGACTGTAAGGCGATACAGAGGGTAGTGCGTACGGCCCAGTACATCACTGGGGCCAAGCTTCCTGCCATCCAGGAAGTATATACTAGGCGGTTTCAGAGGAAGCGCCAAGTCTAGGTCCAAAAGGCTCCTTAACAGCTTCTTCCCACCAAGCCATAAGACTGTCGCCCCATTACCACCAGACAGGAAGGTAGGACCACTCTGACATGTTACCAAGGTAACCCCATTACCACCAGACAGGAAGGTATGACCACTCTGACATGTTACCAAGGTAACCCCATTACCACCAGACAGGAAGGAATGACCACTCTGACATGTTACCAAGGTAACCCCATTACCACCAGACAAAATGCTGATAGTCACAGTATCTGTATCCGCTGGGAATGACAATGAAAGGTGAAAGGTGAACATTGTTATACAGTGGGGAAAAAAAGTATTTAGTCAGCCACCAATTGTGCAAGTTCTCCCACTTAAAAAGATGAGAGAGGCCTGTAATTTTCATCATAGGTACACGTCAACTATGACAGACAAATTGAGGAAAAAAAATCCAGAAAATCACATTGTAGGATTTTTAATGAATTTATTTGCAAATGATGGTGGAAAATAAGTATTTGGTCACCTACAAACAAGCAAGATTTCTGGCTCTCACAGACCTGTAACTTCTTCTTTAAGAGGCTCCTCTGTCCTCCACTCGTTACCTGTATTAATGGCACCTGTTTGAACTTGTTATCAGTATAAAAGACACCTGTCCACAACCTCAAACAGTCACACTCCAAACTCCACTATGGCCAAGACCAAAGAGCTGTCAAAGGACACCAGAAACAAAATTGTAGACCTGCACCAGGCTGGGAAGACTGAATCTGCAATAGGTAAGCAGCTTGGTTTGAAGAAATCAACTGTGGGAGCAATTATTAGGAAATGGAAGACATACAAGACCACTGATAATCTCCCTCGATCTGGGGCTCCACGCAAGATCTCACCCCGTGGGGTCAAAATGACCACAAGAACGGTGAGCAAAAATCCCAGAACCACACGGGGGGACCTAGTGAATGACCTGCAGAGAGCTGGGACCAAAGTAACAAAGCCTACCATCAGTAACACACTACGCCGCCAGGGACTCAAATCCTGCAGTGCTAGACGTGTCCCCCTGCTTAAGCCAGTACATGTCCAGGCACGTCTGAAGTTTGCTAGAGTGCATTTGGATGATCCAGAAGAGGATTGGGAGAATGTCATATGGTCAGATGAAACCAAAATATAACTTTTTGGTAAAAACTCAACTCGTCGTGTTTGGAGGACAAAGAATGCTGAGTTGCATCCAAAGAACACCATACCTACTGTGAAGCATGGGGGTGGAAACATCATGCTTTGGGGCTGTTTTTCTGCAAAGGGACCAGGACGACTGATCCGTGTAAATGAAAGAATGAATGGGGCCATGTATCGTGAGATTTTGAGTGAAAACCTCCTTCCATCAGCAAGGGCATTGAAAATGAAACGTGGCTGGATCTTTCAGCATGACAATGATCCCAAACACACTGCCCGGGCAACGAAGGAGTGGCTTCGTAAGAAGCATTTCAAGGTCCTGGAGTGGCCTAGCCAGTCTCCAGATCTCAACCCCATAGAAAATCTTTGGAGGGAGTTGAAAGTCCGTGTTGCCCAGCGACAGCCCCAAAACATCACTGCTCTAGAGGAGATCTGCATGGAGGAATGGGCCAAAATACCAGCAACAGTGTGTGAAAACCTTGTGAAGACTTACAGAAAACGTTTGACCTGTGTCATTGCCAACAAAGGGTATATAACAAAGTATTGAGAAACTTTTGTTATTGACCAAATACTTATTTTCCACCATAATTTGCAAATAAATTCATTAAAAATCCTACAATGTGATATTCTGGATTTTTTTTTCTCATTCATAGTTGACGTGTACCTATGATGAAAATTACAGGCCTCTCTCATCTTTTTAAGTGGGAGAACTTGCACAATTGGTGGCTGACTAAATACTTTTTTCCCCCACTGTATTAGTAGAACACTGCTTCTATGGTATCATGTAAAGAGTTGTTTATTCTACATTGACCTGTTACTACAAGCCAAAATACAAGGACAAATCAGCGGGTGCAGTTCGCCTTTAAATACATGCAATTTTATCCTTGAAACATTTAATTGAAATACTGTAGAATTCCATTCATTCCTATGGATCTGTTTCTTCTGGGGAGTGCCAATGTGGCCGACTAGTGGCTTCAAAGCCTCTCATTAGCCAATACATAGCATCAGCAATCAGTTACTGACTAGACAAAACAGTGCCTGATATCCTCTGTTGGTTTGCTCAGGAGACGTACCTTCTCAAACTCCCGGTCCTCGAAGGAGATCTTGGCGGTGCCAGACTGACGGACACCGGATCCGTAGTCGGGAGCCTCCTCATCAGCTGGAGGGAAACACAAAGCACCTTCACTTGACTTCCTGTAGAAGCCACACTCAGCCTGTCTTTCAGTCAAACCCTACCTGAACTGTGTTGCTACTGTGTCTTATGAAGAAACAGAGTCCTCCATGTACATGTCTGTATGCTTCAGTACGTTAGGCATTAGTTTCTGTGCTGTAGTTTGTTTGATTGGTTGATTGATTGAATGATTGATTGATTGATTGGTTGATTTAATTATTTAATTATTGATTTAATTATTGATTGATTGATTGATTGGTTGTTCGATGTGGGGGGGGTGTGGGGGTCTGTGGTCCAGATCTTACCTGAAATAGCCTGTACAGCCACCCTGAGGAATCCTTTGACCTCTCCCTTCTCACTGACGATGGCCACGCGATGGACCAAGGGCACAGGGTACAGCAGGTTACTCAGGTACACAAAAGCTCTGTAGGGGAGGGAGACAGGTAGAGAGAGAGAGAGAGAGAGAGAGAGAGAGAGAGAGAGAGAGAGAGAGAGAGAGAGAGAGAGAGAGAGAGAGAGAAGCGATAGAGATAGAGATAGAGAGAGTGAGAGAGAGAGACAGAGACAGAGACAGAGACAGAGACAGAGACAGAGACAGAGACAGAGAGAGAGGATGAATAAGAGAGAGATATAATAGTGAATGTACCATTAGAGAGCCCAGAAACACCAGGACAGAGTGATAACGTCCAGAGGTAACAGAAGAAACATAGCATGGGACGAACACAACACCAAGATGCAAAGCAACCAAATAGAAGCTGGAACTGGACTGGAAGCCCTTTACTATCCACTCTCTGGGAGCATATGGTCAACATAATAACTTTAGGTGAAGATAATAGTGTTTCCGGGACAATTAAGGGGCATGGCCTTTGTGTTTTGTTTTTGAGAGCTTGGTGAGGGTAAGGAGCATGTTGTGAATCTCTCTCTCTCTCTCTCTCTCTCTCTCTCTCTCTCTCTCTCTCTCTCTCTCTCTCTCTCTCTCTCTCTCTCTCTCTCTCTCTCTCTCTCTCTCTCTCTCTCTCTCTCTCTCTCAAGCTCTCTCTCTCATTTTAACTGACTGAGACACATAACCTACAGAAAGCCTACAGCTTGATGGGAACAGGCACATCAGGACCCATCTTGTCTGTGTTCCATCCCTGAGCACACAGTAATGTATGTAAATATAACCAACTTAAGCATGAATCACTTTATAATAACCACAAGACCAATAACTGATCAACTGTATGTCATTTTGGCAACATATTTTCCATATCCCAAAATTTTGAAATATTGTTATTTTGTATGTAACGCTTGAAGTGACCACAAGACCACAACGTAGAATGGGAACATCTTCTTTAGGATATTTAGTTTCAATCTCCTGAATTGTCTGATACCACAACTCCTAGATATAATCTTTGCAATAACATATTGTGTCTTGCAGTCAAGGACCACATTTCCCAAGTGCCATTGGGGCGGGTAGAAAGGGGCGGCAGAAAGGGTAGGCCTACGACAACATTGGTGAGGTGCAAAGAAGGCATGCTCAGGACAAAAATATGAAGAAAAAAAAAAAGCTTTTGCCTTCTTAACTCAAATGAATCGAAAAACAAATCAAGCAGAAATCATCATATAATATGGAACATGTCTAAAAGCTTAAGCTAACAGCCAACAGCTTGAAATATGTTACGTAAAAAAAACAAAGAATGACACCATAAAAAAAAAGTATTTTAAAAAAGCCCACTCCCATGAGAGGTGGTGTGCTGGATTGTGCAAAAAAAGGGGGGAGCCAATTCCCATATAAAATTTGACCAAAAATTTTACAATAAAGAATAATGTGCTCTGTCATGCCTGAAAGAGATAGCTGTGGTAGAAACTAGCTCTTTGATCTTGAGATATTGGGTCTTCCTGAATCACTTCCTGAATCAGTTGCTTCACATGAATCGTTTGATGATTCATTTATATTTATTATCAAGAGAACATTCATGACATGGCAAGGAAATCTAGCCATGAGTGGCTGCTCTGTTATGCAGAAAAAGATATCAGAAGATATATGAGACATGTGTTTCAGATGATGGTCTGATTAAAAAAGAATACAAAAAAAGGTGAGACACACACCTCAAGAATTCGTAGAGCAGCAACTTTGCTTGGATTACTACTAAAGCAAAGTGGCATGGATGGATCCACCAATGTGTACAGGGCAGGGTCATCATCAGTGTCAAGAAATAGCATCCATCCCTGACCTGTGTGCATAAAGGTATGATGTGACGGTAACATAAAGCTGAAGGTATGATGTGACAGTAACATAAAGCTGAAGGTATGATGTGACAGTAACGTAAAGCTGAAGGTATGATGTGACAGTAACATAAAGCTGAAGGTATGATGTGACAGTAACATAAAGCTGAAGGTATGATGTGACAGTAACATAAAGCTGAAGGTATGATGTGACAGTAACGTAAAGCTGAAGGTATGATGTGACAGTAACGTAAAGCTGAAGGTGTGATGTGACAGTAACGTAAAGCTGAAGGTGTGATGTGACAGTAACATAAAGCTGAAGGTATGATGTGACAGTAACATAAAGCTGAAGGTATGATGTGACAGTAACATAAAGCTGAAGGTATGATGTGACAGTAACGTAAAGCTGAAGGTATGATGTGACAGTAACGTAAAGCTGAAGGTGTGATGTGACAGTAACGTAAAGCTGAAGGTATGATGTGACAGTAACGTAAAGCTGAAGGTATGATGTGACAGTAACATAAAGCTGAAGGTATGATGTGACAGTAACATAAAGCTGAAGGTGTGATATGACAGTAACGTAAAGCTGAAGTTATGATGTGACAGTAACGTAAAGCTGAAGGTATGATGTGACAGTAATGTAAAGATGAAGATAATGATGTGACAGTAACGTAAAGCTGAAGGTATGATGTGACAGTAACGTAAAGCTGAAGGTGTGATGTGACAGTAACATAAAGCTGAAGGTATGATGTGACAGTAACATAAAGCTGAAGGTATGATGTGACAGTAACGTAAAGCTGAAGGTATGATGTGACAGTAACATAAAGCTGAAGGTATGATGTGACAGTAACGTAAATCTGAAGGTGTGATGTGACAGTAACGTAAAGCTGAAGGTGTGATGTGACAGTAACATAAAGCTGAAGGTGTGATGTGACAGTAACATAAAGCTGAAGGTGTGATGTGACAGTAACATAAAGCTGAAGGTATGATGTGACAGTAACGTAAAGCTGAAGATATGATGTGATAGTAATGTAAAGCTGAAGGTATGATGTGACAGTAACATAAAGCTGAAGGTATGATGTGACAGTAACATAAAGCTGAAGGAATGATGTGACAGTAACGTAAAGCTGAAGGTATGATGTGACAGTAACGTAAAGCTGAAGGTGTGATGTGACAGTAACGTAAAGCTGAAGGTATGATGTGACAGTAACGTAAAGCTGAAGGTATGATGTGACAGTAACGTAAAGCTGAAGGTATGATGTGACAGTAACGTAAAGCTGAAGGTGTGATGTGACAGTAACGTAAAGCTGAATGTATGATGTGACAGTAACGTAAAGATGAAGATAATGATGTGACAGTAACGTAAAGCTGAAGGTATGATGTGACAGTAACGTAAAGCTAAAGGTATGATGTGACAGTAACGTAAAGCTGAAGGTATGATGTGACAGTAATGTAAAGCTGAAGGTATGATGTGACAGTAACATAAAGCTGAAGGTATGATGTGACAGTAACATAAAGCTGAAGGTGTGATGTGACAGTAACATAAAGCTGAAGGTATGATGTGACAGTAACGTAAAGCTGAAGGTATGATGTGACAGTAACATAAAGCTGAAGGTATGATGTGACAGTAACATAAAGCTGAAGGTATGATGTGACAGTAAGAAAAAGCTCAAGATATGTGCTCACAAAGACAAGTAATTTCTGATGAGACTCAAAAGTATCAAAATTATAAAGCCCCAAAATGTCTAGCAAGTTCTGTCAATGTTAGGGGGGATAATAATGCATGGAATTTTCTACTGTCAGGTTTTGAACAATATGAAAACTTATCTTTGGAGTTTGACAGTTTAGAAGAAGCCTAATTCATGTCATAAGGGAGGAATGGCCTCTGATGAAAGGACAGTGTGGCTATTAGTTAGTTTCTCCCTCAGAACTTAGAGGCAAGGAGTGGTGGTTGGAACAGTTAGCTATAGCGTGAGCTGGAGGGGAAACAGCCGGTGTTATAAGGGGACATGGACACATTAAAAGGGGACTGAACGAGAGGCAGGGGACCTTGAGTAATTTCGCCTCGTTTCTGATCTCTGTATTGGATGGAGCCAGCCAAAATGATGTCACTCCCAATAACATGTGTTCTCATGCTACAGCTACAGATGCAGTTCTCTTACCCCTCTGGAAAATATGGCCCTTCCAGACGCAATGAAAAATGTCAACTTATAAAAGCAAAGACAGGTCAATGTGGATGTGTGTAATTTGGTTGCCACAACAATGACAAAACCTCTATCCAGTGTAAATATTGTTGCTAATTTCCTGTGGTCCCCCCCACCCATGTACACACACGTGTGTGTGTGTGTGTGAGAGAGTGTTTGTGTGTATGTCTGTGTCTGTGTCTGTGTGTGTGTGTGTGTGTGTGTCTGTGTGCGTGTCTGTGTGTGTCTGTGTGTGGATGTGTGTGTCTGTGTGTGGATGTGTGTGATGAACACGCATTATGTGCATGTGCCTACGTGGATATGTGTGTGTGTGTGCGTTTGTGTACTCGTGTGTGTGTATGTGGACACCTGCTTGTTGAACACCTCATTCTAAAATCATGGCCATTAATATGGAGTTGGTCCCCCATTTGCTGCTATAACAGCCTCCAATCTTCTGAGAAGGCTTTCCACTAGATGTTGGAAGCTGCGGGGACTTGCTTCCATTCAACAACAGGAGCATTAGTGAGGTCGGGCACTGATGTTGGGCGATTAGGCATGGCTCGCAGTCGGCGTTCCAATTCATCCCAAAGGTGTTCGATGGGGTTGAGGTCAGGGCTCTGTGTAGGCCAGTGAAGTTCTTCCACACCGATCTCAACAAACCATTTCTGTATGGACCTCGCTTTGTGCACAGGGGCATTGTCATGCTGAAACAGGAAAGAGCCTTCCCCAAACTGTTGCCACAAAGTTGGAAGCAGCGAATCATCTAGAATGTAATTGTATGCTGTAGCGTTAAGATTTCCCTTCACTGGAACTAAGGTGCCTAGCCCGAACCGTGAAAAACAGCCCCAGACTATTATTCCTCCTCCACCAAACTTTACAGTTGGCACTATGCATTCAGGCAGGTAACGTTCTCCTGGCATCCGCCAAACCCAGATTTGTCCGTCTGACTGCCAGATGGTGAAGCATGATTCATCACGCCAGAGAACGAGTTTCCACTGCTCCAGAGTCCAATTGCGGCGAGCTTTACACCACTCCAGCCGACGATTGGCATTGCGCATTGTGATCTTAGGCTTGTGTGCGGCTGCTCGGCCATGGAAACCCATTTCATGAAGCTCCCGACGAACAGTTCTTGTGCTGACATTGCTTCCAGAGGCAGTTTGGAACTCGTTAGTGAGTGTTGCAACCGAGGATAGACGATTTTTACACGCTATGCGCTTCAGCATTCGGCGGTCCCATTCTGTGAACTTGTGTGGCCTACCACTTCGCGGCTGAGCCATTGTTGCTCCTAGACGTTTCCACTTCACAATAACAGCACTTACAGTTGACTGGGGAAACTCTAGCAGGGCAGAAATTTGATGAACTGACATGTTGGAAAGGTGGCATCCTATGACAGTGCCACTTTGAAAGTCACTGAGCTCTTCTGTAAGGCCCCATTCTACTGCCAATGTTTGTCTGTGAAGATTGCATGGTTGTGTGCCCAATTTTATACACCTGTTAGCAACGAGTGTGGCTGAACTAGCCGAATCCACTAATTTGAATGGATGTCCACATACTTTTGTATATATAGTGTATCTCAGTATACATCGGACTGGAGAGACTTTCTTCATGCTGTTCTCAGATCCATGCATTAAGAGTCTCTCAGTCAAATTCAAGTTCTACAAAGGTGTGTGGTGAAGGAGGCTCATAAAAACGTCTGGAATAGAGTGAATGGAACAGGATCAAACACATGTGTTTGGTGTGTCTGATCCCGTTGCATTTATTCCATAGCCTGCCTCCCCTCACCACACGTCTCTGTCTCTCAAATGAAGTGTGATTTTCAATGAATTTGGCAGTGTGACTGTGGACTGGGGTCAGCGATTTGACCATGCTGTCTGACCACGCTTTGACCAGGTAGTCATGTACTGTACCTGCCGACCAGACGGAACCAGGGGAAGCGGTCGTAGAAGGGGTCTCCTCCGGTCATGACGTTCTCACAGTCTTCTATGGTGCTGCTGGGAACCTCCGCTGCTCTGTCATACATCTCTCTCATCAGGTCCAGACGCTGCCTGCAGGGGGCACCAGAGAGCAACACAGGACAACATCAGAATAGAGCATAGAGGTAGGGAGAGTGAGAGAGAGAGAGAGAGAGAGAGAGAGAGAGAGAGAGAGAGAGAGAGAGAGAGAGGGAGAGAGAGAGAGAGAGAGAGAGAGAGAGAGAGAGAGAGAGAGAGAGAGAGAGAGAGAGAGAGAGAGAGAGAGAGAGAGAGAGAGAGAGAGCAAGAGAGAGAGACGGAGAGGGGAGAGAGTGAGAGAGAGAGAGAGGGGGGAGAAAGAGAGAGAGACGGGAGAGGGACAGGGGAGAGAGAGAGAGAGAGATAGAGAGAGAGAGAGAGAGGGAGAGGGAGAGAGAGAAGGGAGAGAGAGAGAGAGAGAGAGAGAGAGAGAGAGAGAGAGAGAGAGAGAGAGAGAGAGAGAGAGAGAGCGAGCGAGAGGGGAGAGAGAGAGAGAGAGAGAGAGAGAGAGGGAGAGCAAGAGAGAAAGACGAGAGAGAGAGAGAGAGAGAGAGAGAGAGAGCGAGAGAGAGAGAGGGGGAGAGAGAGAGAGAGAGCGAGAGAGAGAGAGAGAGAGAGAGAGAGAGAGAGAGAGAGAGAGAGAGAGAGAGAGAGAGAGACGAGAGGGGAGAGAGAGAGCGAGAGAGAGCGAGAGAGAGCGAGAGAGAGAGAGAGGGGGGAGGGGGGGAGAAAGAGAGAGAGACGGGAGAGGGACAGGGGAGAGAGAGAGAGAGATAGAGAGAGAGAGAGAGAGAGAGGGGAGAGAGAGAGCAAGAGAGAGAGAGAGGGAGAGGGGAGAGAGAGAAGGGAGAGAGAGAGAGAGAGAGAGAGAGAGAGAGAGAGAGAAAGGGGGGAGAGAGGGTAGAGAAAAAGAGTAGGGCTGTCAAAAATAGCGCGTTAACGACGTTAATTAGTTGTTTGCTGTTAATTACGTCAATTTTTTTAACGCATTTCACGCATGCGCAGTGTGACAAATTATTCAGGTCAGGAAAGTGGTTGGGAGCTAGAGGCGAGATGGAGCAAGGTGAGCAAAGTGGGCCTATTGACGGATTCAAATATAAAAAGAATGATGATGGTACAGTTAACAAGTACAAGGTTATTTGCAAGATTTGTAAGAAGGAGTTTCAATTTCACCGGAGCTGTTCAAGCTTGAAGTACCATGTCAACGCCAAACATGCGTTTGCTGGGCCGTCAGATTCAGCAAGTGGTTTGCGCCAGACCACGCTGAATGTTTGCAGGCAATTAACAAAATCAACCTCAGATAATTTGACCAACACAATAGCAAAATGGATTGCAAAGGATTGTAGACCCATTAGCATTGTAGAAGACTCAGGTTTCCTTGATGTTTTGCAAGTGGCGTCTCAAGACTCATTCTATAAGCCACCGTCAAGAGCCACAGCCAAAGACAAATATTATGGTGTGTAGTATGTTTCAGCTTGATTTAAAACACCATT
>NC_059211.1:55173844-55238844 GCF_020615455.1 Coregonus clupeaformis | reverse complement strand
AACAGGGTAGTAGGGTGTCAGTCATAACAGGGTAGTAGGGTGTCAGTTACAACAGGGTAGCAGGGTGTCAGTCATAACAGGGTGGTAGGGTGTCAGTCATAACAGGGTAGTAGGGTGTCAGTCATAACAGGGTAGCAGGGTGTCAGTCACAACAGGGTAGCAGGGTAGTAAATATCAGTCACAACAGGGTAGTATCTTACTTTCTCCCATGGGTCCCGTTGTGGAGGTGAAGGTACAGTGTTCGTCCTTGATGAAGTGACCACTGAGGACAATGTCCTGTCTGCTGCTGGCGTCCACACGACCAACCCTGGGAAAGAGGAGACAGCGTTGGGGCGGCATGGAACGAGGGGTAACCACATGGTTAGTAGGAGGATCAAGGAGTAAGGTGTAGAAAAGCCACACAGAACCACACAAAAAAACACAAGGTGCTTTTCTATGTCACCAATGTAAATGAGCATTGGGCCATTAACCGAAAGGTCGCTGGATCGAATACCCGAGCCGACAAGGTGAGAAATATGTCGATGTGCCCTTGAGCAAGGCATTTAACCTTAATTTGCTCCAAGGGCGCCGTGTTACTATGGCTGACCCTGTAAAACAACACATTTCACTGCACCTATCCAGTGTATGTGACAATAAGGTATACATTTCCCTGCTGGATGAATGTTCTCTCTTAACTGGTGAATATCTCTGTGTTCTCTCTTAACTGGTGAATATCTCTGTGTTCTCTCTTAACTGGTGAATATCTCTATGTTCTCTCTTAACTGGTGAATATCTCTGTGTTCTCTCTTAACTGGTGAATATCTCTGTGTTCTCTCTTAACTGGTGAATATCTCTGTGTTCTCTCTTAACTGGTGAATATCTCTGTGTTCTCTCTTAACCGGTGAATATCTCTGTGTTCTCTCTTAACCGGTGAATATCTCTATGTTCTCTCTTAACCGGTGAATATCTCTGTGTTCTCTCTTACCTGGTGAATATCTCTGTGTTCTCTCTTAACTGGTGAATATCTCTGTGTTCTCTCTTAACTGGTGAATATCTCTATGTTCTCTCTTAACCGGTGAATATCTCTATGTTCTCTCTTAACCGGTGAATATCTCTGTGTTCTCTCTTACCTGGTGAATATCTCTGTGTTCTCTCTTACCTGGTGAATATCTCTGTGTTCTCTCTTAACTGGTGAATATCTCTATGTTCTCTCTTAACCGGTGAATATCTCTGTGTTCTCTCTTAACTGGTGAATATCTCTGTGTTCTCTCTTAACTGGTGAATATCTCTGTGTTCTCTCTTAACCGGTGAATATCTCTGTGTTCTCTCTTACCTGGTGAATATCTCTATGTTCTCTCTTAACTGGTGAATATCTCTGTGTTCTCTCTTAACTGGTTAATATCTCTATGTTCTCTCTTAACTGGTGAATATCTCTATGTTCTCTCTTAATTGGTGAATATCTCTATGTTCTCTCTTACTTGGTGATGCCATCTTTGATGTAGTACAGCAGGCACTCTGACATCAGGGGGTCCTCGTTGAGGTTCACCAGGTGAGGAGTCTACAACAGGGAGTGTTCATATGGATTCATTCTAGAGTAAATGCATCTGTTGTCTAATGAATGAAATATGGGGCACATTACCCGTTCAACCTCATTTCAGATAAATATATTCGGTCACTTATTCCACACATTATATTTTAATTGAATAAAAACACACCCCATGCATAGATCTGGTGAAGGTAGATAAACACATAGGCTGCGTCTGAAACAGTACCCTATTCCCTACATAGTACGCTACTTTTACCCAGGGCCCATAGGGGCACTATGAAGTGATTACAGTGCCATTTTGGACGCAACTTAGAAATTCTCTATAGTAGATGATGCAGAGTTTTGAGACATGCAGACAGTTCCTAGGGATCCACAGCATCACTTAATACCCATCAAACACAGATGGCTCTTCTAGCAAACAGAAGCGCTATAAATAATATTCCTGAGTAAAGTAAACACATACATCATGTGTTTGCCTTTCTGTGCTTCCATCTCTCTGCTGCTTGAATCAAAGTGAGTAGGGCTTCATTTGCTTTGGATAATGAAGTAGATTAAAAGGGGAAGACTAAATTAATCTAAGTCTTATTTACATAAGGGGCCCAAATAAAAAAAGGAAACAGTTGGTTGATCTCCTCCCCTGCTGTGAAGCTGTACGTAACAGTCAGGTTCCAATTCGAGCTACAGAGACTAATTTATCACTGAACAGAAATCTCAACGCAACGTGCAACAATTTCAAAGATTTTACTGAGTTACAGTTCATATAAGGAAATCAGTCAATTGAAATAAATTCATTAGGCCCTAATCTATGGATTTCACATGACCGGGAATACAGATATGCATCTGTTGGTCACAGAGACCTTAAAAAGGCAGGGGCGGGGATCAGAAAACCAGTCAGTATCTGGTGTGACCATCATTTGCCTCATGCAGCGCGACACGTCTCCTTCGCATAGAGTTGATCAGGCTGTTGATTGTGGCCTGTGAACGTTGTCCCACTCCTCTTCAATGGCTGTGCGAAGTTGCTGGATATTGGCGGGAACTGGAACACGCATTGTGTTGTGTGTGGGGGGTTCTACTAAGCTATATGGAATTGTTTTAAGAAGGTCATGCCAAGGATCATTTCGCTATTTGATTTTGAATTTGAAGACCCCTTGAAGTATAAAAAAATATTTAAAAAATTAATTTGATGAACATTTTTATTTGGCCTTACTGATATTAGCCCATACAAACGCATTGAATAACAGATTCACTACATGGAACAACAGATAGTCCCCCCCTAAAAAATGTAAAGGAAGTTTGTTCTGAAGTGTCTATCCTATATCTGAGAGATATAAGAAAGATCTGGATTTTTGTTTGTTTGTTTTTTTAACATGTATTTAACCCCTCATTTTTGTCACTAAACATTCTCCATATTTACTTCCATTAATGTTTTGGCTGGTACCGGGGGACCTTCAGATGAGTCTTGTGAGGCCTGTGGGCGTCCTAGAGCAAAACAACCGACATGTACGTGTTCGTGAGAGTCTCACCTTTACACAGGGGGTCATATTAGTGTGTAGCCCAAACTCTTCGGACGCTACAGACAGAAGTTGGCAGATCGGCTGCACCGACTTCAGACGAGACACTTGTGGGGGTCGTAGAGCAAAACGGAGAACACCATCGTGTTCGTGAGAGTCTCATCTTT
Organism: Coregonus clupeaformis; assembly: GCF_020615455.1. NCBI lineage: Eukaryota > Metazoa > Chordata > Actinopteri > Salmoniformes > Salmonidae > Coregonus > Coregonus clupeaformis. The sequence continues at coordinate 55,235,641 of NC_059211.1, read as the reverse complement.
CCATAATAGTTTGTGGGCAAAACTGTTCGGACGCTACATACAATTTTGTGAGAAGAACGATGTCTCATGGTCTGACAAAGACCGCTCTAGCTCTGTCACCTTTCACCGCAGATGCGGAAGTGTTACATAGGCGGATGCGTTGGATTGAGACACATCTAGTTTAAACTGACGGATATTGATGGGGATTTTTTTTATGATGCTAATTAGATTTCCACGGGGCATGGACATCGACCTTAGGGGGTTTTAACAGGATTTTAGAATGACTCTCATCTTTGTACCCCACACATACAATTATCTGTAAGGTCCCTCCATCTAGCAATGAATTTCAAACACAGATTCAACCACAAAGACCAGGAAGATTTTCCAATGCCTTGCAAAGAAGGGCAGCTATTGGTAGATGGGTGTAAATAAATAAAAAGCAGACGTTGTTATTTTTTTTTGTCATTTAGCAGCCGCTCTTATCCAGAGTGACTTACAGTTAGTGAGTGCATACATTATTTATTTTTTTCATACACAATAAAATGTGGAATAAGTCAAATATGAATACTTTATGAAGGCAAATACAGTATGCAGATTTTCAACATTTTAACATGGTCTGAGGAACTCTCTGTGTTGATACATGCTCTCGTTAATTCAACAGAATGACAGACAAGAGAGCTGAAGCAGAAGCATCTGTAAAGGTCACAGTCTAGTGAAGCACTCAGAGAGAATCCAGAGGGGAGTGTATAGGGAGACTCCAGAGGGGAGTGTATAGGGAGACTCCAGAGGGGAGTGTATAGGGAGACTCCAGAGGGGAGTGTATAGGGAGACTCCAGAGGGGAGTGTATAGGGAGACTCCAGAGGGGAGATAGGGAGACTCCAGAGGGGTGTATAGGAGACTCAGAAGGGAGACTCCAGAGGAGTGTATAGGGAGACTCCAGAGGGGAGTGTATAGGGAGACTCCAGAGGAGTGTTGGGAGACTCAGAGGGGAGTGTATAGGGGAGACTCCAGAGGGGAGGTATAGGAGACTCCAGAGGGAGTGTATAGGGGAGACTCCAGAGGGGAGTGTATAGGAGACTCCAGAGGGTATGGAGACTCCAGAGGAGTGTATATCAAGACTCCAGAGGGGAGTGTATAGGGAGACTCCAGAGGGGAGTGTATAGGGAGACTCCAGAGGGGAGTGTATAGGGAGACTCCAGAGGGACCAACCTCATTGGGTGAGAACAGCCCTACTGTGTCTATGAACACAGCCTCAGGCTTTCTGCTCTGCTCTGATGACGAGGGCTTGGAAGTAAATCAACATGAATGCATCAAATAAAACATTTATCTTATATTAATATATATATAAATAATATATAAATATTTAACTTGCTCGCCCACTCATCGTCTTCCATGGGTAGTGGTACATTTGTTGATTACACTATTCCAGCGCATACTACTTTGTCGAAAACCCTTTGGAAATGTATTCTGTGATGTGTTGCTGTCTTACCTTCTTGGGGGAGAACACGCCCACGGTTCCTCCATCTTCCCTCATGGCCACGCCCATCTCAGCCAGCAGGGCCTCTCTGTGGAAGAGAATGGAGAGCTCCTGACTCTGGACCGCATGTCTCCCCCTGGATACAGGCTGTCTATGACCACGCTACCTGGCTCCCTCTCCACATCTCTCACTGTACTGTCAAACAATTACTCATAGAAAAATGATTCATCGCCATATTCGTAAAAAAAAAAAAAAAGTGAATGGACAGTTGTGCAAATGGTCTCCTAATCTTCCAGGTCCTTGGAGCCGTATCCTGTAAGGGGATTTTCTTTACTATCGGTAGGCAGGTCTATACTTTAAGTAGAGATGTGGAAGCTGAAAGAACTCACCTTTCCATTCTGATGGCTTCTGTCCTACGAAGTTTCTCCTCCCAGGTCTCATTGAGCTCAGCAATGATTTTCTCTGTTTCCTAAATGAAATCACAAACAATTATTCATATCTGAGGGTGTGCCCCAATCCCCCCCAGTGTCTATGTTCAATATGCGGGGGGCAGAGGGGTATTATGTCTGACTGTGATCAATTAATCAACCAATCAGTGTTCAGTTCACCTTGAGTCTCTCGATGGCCTCCTCGCTGCCGGGGCTGATGATGATGCGGTCGTGGAGGCTGGCGATGGATCCCGCTCGACTGGACAGAGCAGACACAGAGGGGGAGGGGCTCATCCCCGTCATGGCATTGGTCACTGTGGAGAGATCATCCTTTTGATTGACAGCTTGGCGTTTATTGTTATTGTTCTTAAAATCGGATAGGTCTGTCAGGCGGGGCACAGGAAACAAGGGGGGCGGGACAGGAAGTGGGGAAAACGCAGGGACAGGGAGGTAAGAGAGATGGAGAGAAGCGGAAAGAAAAGGAAAGAGAATAAGGAAAATTAGCAAAAGAAGAAGACAGAAGAAGACAGAAGAAGAAGAGAGAAGAAGACAGAAGAAGAAGAGAGAAGACAGAAGAAGAAGACAGAAGACAGAAGAAGACAGAAAAAGACAAAAGAAGAAGAAGACAGAAGAAGAAGAAGAAGACAGAAGAAGACAGAAGAAGAAGAAGAAGAAGACAGAAGAAGAAGAAGACATGTAGCTTGAAACAAATCTGAAACACAAAGCGAAACATTAACTGCGAGTAAGAAGGACACAAGGAAGAGAAGACAGAAGCAGCCCTGTATGCAGAAAGCCATACAAAAAGAGAAGAACATAAAATATATGGCAGTATTGGCATTCAGAGCGACTGGAGGGGCTAAGCAAAAATAAAAAGATCTAACATCAAGCCAAATGCAAGCTTCAAGCAAAGCATTATCAGTCAGTAAGGCCATTCAGAATCCTCCTCAATTCAACACTGTCATCCATCTTCCTGAAGGTGTTGAAGTTAGCTCCCTACTGCATGCTACAGTACATGCATTGTTAGCCAAAAGCACTATTCAATCTATTGACCCTACATCAAACTCTCCATCAAGGGAATAACATATTTGAATACAAATATAATGATGAAACACCACACCAAGAACACACAAAATACCATCTACTGTACTGAGCACTAGCCACTAGCCAGACCGTACTATGGATATCAAATTACTTTGTTGAAGGGGGTTTGAGTTCCTCCCATAGCCTGAGGTTCTAAGAGCAGCCAGTAGGGGGAGATATATCCAGCTCAGTGAACAGCCAGTAGGGGGAGATATATCTAATCTACTACAAAACCATGGTGCTTGCCTACAGAGCTGTGAGGGGAACGGCACCTCCTTACCTTCAGGCTCTGATCCTACACCCAAACGAGGGCACTACGTTCATCCACCTCTGGCCTGCTAGCCCCACTACCTCTACGGAAGCACAGTTCCCGCTCAGCCCAGTCAAAGCTATTCGCTGCTCTGGCACCCCAATGGTGGAACAAGCTCCCTCACGACGCCAGGACAGCGGAGTCACTGACCACCTTCCGGAAACACTTGAAACCCTACCTCTTTAAGGAATACCTGGAATCGTATAAAAGTAATCCTTCTACCCCCCCATAAAAAAAAAAAAAAAAAATAAAAATTAAAGTTAAAAAAACAAGAAATAAAAAAATACAAAATTGGGTGGCATCTATAGCAAATCTGCCTCAAGTTCCATTTGCTTGTTGATCTGATACATACATCATGTGTTTATCATAGATCATGATCAATATTATCCTGAGCATTTTCATCATCTTTGATTATTTGTCATTATTCTGGAGCTGCAGAGAGTAAAACTACGTTTGGTGGTGCTGAGCTGTAAGGAGCAGAGTTTAACATTACAGGGGACAGCCAAAGAGACAGTAGAGAGAGAAACAGTAACACACATTTCAAACCAGCAACGTCGGTGCCAAGCGCTGGCCCCTTGTACGCTGGGAGAGAAAGAGAGAGAGAAAACAGAGAAAGACAGAAGAGGAGAGACGGGAAAACAACACTGTGAGAGATTCATTCAAATCAAAATCAAATCAATTCAAATTTCATTTGTCACATGTGCCGAATACAACAGGTGTAGAAGTCAATGCAAATAGTCCGGGTGGCCATTTGATTAATTGTTCTTGAAGTCTTATGGCTTGAAGCTGTTAAGAAGCCTTTTGGACATAGACTTGGCGCTGCGGTACCGCCTGCCATTCATTCACTCAGTGTTAGCTGAACAGCTGGTGCCAACATACTGGTGCTGCTAACATACTGGTGCTTCTAGCATACTGGTGCTGCTAACATACTGGTGCTGCTAACATACTGGTGCTGCTAGCATACTGGTGCTGCTAACATACTGGTGCTGCTAACATATTGGTGCTTCTAGCATACTGGTGCTGCTAACATATTGGTGCTGCTAGCATACTGGTGCTGCTAACATACTGGTGCTGCTAACATACTGGTACTTCTAGCATACTGGTGCTGCTAACATACTGGTGCTGCTAACATACTGGTACTTCTAGCATACTGGTGCTGCTAACATACTGGTGCTGCTAACATACTGGTGCTGCTAACATACTGGTGCTGCTAACATACTGGTGCTGCTAGCATACTGGTGTTAGGTGCTGCTAACATACTGGTGCTGCTAGCATACTGGTGTTAGGTGCTGCTAACATACTGGTGCTGCTAACATACTGGTGCTGCTAGCATACTGGTGTTAGGTGCTGCTAACATACTGGTGCTGCTAGCATACTGGTGCTGCTAACATACTGGTGCTGCTAATATACTGGTGCTGCTAACATACTGGTGCTGCTAACATACTGGTGCTTCTAGCATACTGGTGCTGCTAACATACTGGTGCTGCTAACATACTGGTTCTGCTAACATACTGGTGCTGCTAACATACTGGTTCTGCTAACTTACTGGTGCTGCTAACATACTGGTGCTGCTAGCATACTGGTGTTAGGTGCTGCTAACATACTGGTGCTGCTAGCATACTGGTGCTGCTAACATACTGGTGCTGCTAACCAGGGTTGTAAAACCACACAGGAACTGTTTTCAATGGCAGCTTAGGTTGCTCTGTGTATAGCAATCAGACTTGTTCAAATGACTTGTTTCAATCATCCACAGTCCCTGAGTTGAATTCGCTCGGTTGTTTGCAGCCTAAGTTGCCATTGAAATTCACTTGTCATAAGAGTTCAGCCAGGAGAGTAAGACTAATCCACACATTATTCTGTTAACTGTTAACACACATACTGAAGGAGGGAGAGAGAGAGAGAGAGGTTGGGGGGACAGTGAGTGAATAGCTAGTGATTTCCATTGTTCCAATGTGCAGTTCCATACTAAATGGCAACACATATGATTACAGTTAAAGACATGCTCCGGTACTTTGGCGACTAGTAAGTATTTGTTAAAACCTCCTGCTTAGGGCTGGATGTGTCATTCATACGTGCAGAATCTATGAGCAGAATTACTGTCTTATCTCAATCAGCCACCAAATCCCTAGTTTGAAAGCAACTGTTTTCTGGAAGCTGTGCAGCACCATTTTCCCTACATTTAGCTCCATGTGGGCCAGCTCGCTAGCAATTCGAGTTCCAGCCAATGAGCTTCAGCCCCACGCCATTTGATTGACAGCTAGCAAGATGCACACACAGTAGAGCGAGAGAGAGAGAGAGCAATGACGTGGTGCACATATCTGCACATTTGTGACGTAGTACACCATTTTTTCGGGGACCACTTTCAGAACTACTAGCTAACAACTATACAAAAGTACCAGAGAATCCCTTTAAGTACGAGTCCCAAATGGTAACCTATTCGTTGTAGTGCACTACTTTAAACCAGGGCCCATAAGGCACTATATAGGGAATAGGACAGTATTTGGGAGTCAGCCTTTGTGAAAATGGCGGCAGGACAGCAGATTGGACAAGCACTTACTTTCGAGGATATCTCCCAGGCCCTGGGACAGGAGCAAGTCCCTCAGACGAGACACCTCCTCCTTCAGCTCACGGACCAATCGGTTGTTAGGGTCCTCATTGATGACAGCGTTACAGCGGATCTGTTTGGCTCTATCTGCATACCTGAGGAGGGGAGAGGAGAACTGAGGAGGGGAGAGGAGCACTGAGGAGGGGAGAGGAGCACTGGGGAGGGGAGAGGAGCACTGAGGAGGGGAGATGAGCACTGGGGAGGGGAGAGGAGCACTGGGGAGGGGAGAGGAGCACTGAGGAGGGGAGAGGAGCACTGGCATGATGAGACCTGAGGAGGGGAGAGGAGCACTGAGGAGGGGAGAGGAGCACTGGCATGATGAGACCTGAGGAGGGGAGAGGAGCACTGAGGAGGGGAGAGGAGCACTGGGGAGGGGAGAGGAGCACTGAGGAGGGGAGAGGAGCACTGGGGAGGGGAGAGGAGCACTGGGGAGGGGAGAGGAGCACTGAGGAGGGGAGAGGAGCACTGGCATGATGAGACCTGAGGAGAGCACTGAGGAGGAGAGGAGCACTGGCATGATGAGACCTGAGGAGGGGAGAGGAGCACTGAGGAGGGAGAGGAGCACTGGCATGATGAGACCTGAGGAGGGGAGAGGAGCACTGAGGAGGGAGAGGAGCACTGGCATGATGAGACCTGAGGAGGGGAGAGGAGCACTGGCATGATGAGACCTGAGGAGGGGAGAGGAGCACTGAGGAGGGGAGAGGAGCACTGGCATGATGAGACCTGAGGAGGGGAGAGGAGCACTGGCATGATGAGACCTGAGGAGGGGAGAGGAGCACTGGCATGATGAGACCTGAGGAGGGGAGAGGAGCACTGAGGAGGGGAGAGGAGCACTGGTATGATGAGACCTGAGGAGGGGAGAGGAGCACTGAGGAGGGGAGAGGAGCACTGGCATGATGAGACCTGAGGAGGGGAGAGGAGCACTGGCATGATGAGACCTGAGGAGGGGAGAGGAGCACTGAGGAGGGGAGAGGAGCACTGGCATGATGAGACCTGAGGAGGGGAGAGGAGCACTGGCATGATGAGACCTGAGGAGGGGAAAGATTAAGAATAACTGGGGTTTCTGTGACACACACACACACACACACGCACACACACGCACACATATGCAAAAAGTGGCATCTCCTGAGTGGGTACCCGACTACACCATTCAGCAGTGTAACACTGTAGCTGCAACTTTAAAAGGTGTTTGAAGACTGGAACTTGCACAGGGAACAAGCCATGGAGGAAAACATCACCTGTTGTTATGCAATACTGAGATAGGTCTCTTTACAGGGCCTTGTCCTTCAAATCATCACTGGTCAGCTGCTGTGTGGTAGAATGAAAGAGAGAGAGAGAGACAGAGAGAGAGAGAGAGAGAGAGAGAGAGAGAGAGAGAGAGAGAGAGAGAGAGAGAGAGAGAGAGAGAGAGAGAGAGAGAGAGACAGAGAGAGAGAGAGAGACAGAGAGAGAGAGAGAGAGAGAGAGAGAGAGAGACAGAGACAGAGACAGAGACAGAGACAGAGACAGAGAGAGACAGAGAGAGAGAGACAGAGACAGAGACAGAGACAGAGACAGAGAGAGAGAGAGAGAGAGAGAGAGAGAGACAGAGACAGACAGACAGAGAGACAGAGAGAGAGAGACAGAGAGAGAGAGAGAGAGAGAGAGAGAGAGACAGAGAGAGAGAGAGAGAGAGAGAGAGAGAGAGAGAGAGAGAGAGAGAGAGACAGAGAGAGACAGAGACAGAGACAGAGACAGAGACAGAGACAGAGACAGAGAGAGAGAGAGAGAGAGAGAGAGAGAGACAGAGAGAGAGAGAGAGAGAGAGAGAGAGAGAGAGAGAGAGACAGAGAGAGAGAGAGAGAGAGAGACAGAGACAGAGACAGAGAGAGACAGAGAGAGACAGAGAGAGAGAGAGAGAGACAGAGAGACAGAGACAGAGACAGAGAGAGAGAGAGAGAGAGAGAGACAGAGAGAGAGAGAGAGAGAGAGAGAGACAGAGAGAGAGAGAGAGAGAGAGACAGAGAGAGAGAGAGAGAGAGAGAGAGAGAGAGAGAGAGAGAGAGAGAGAGAGAGAGAGAGAGAGAGAGCTCTCCTCCTTCTGGTCCTGTACCTGAGTGTGCTGAGAGTCTCGTCATAGTTGATGTCAGCTGGACTAAGAGCAGCAACCATGGCAGTACGAGAGTTTCCCCCTGAAGAAGAAGAAGAATTAGGGTCTATCAGATGAATTAAGACCGTTTACATACTGTACGTAGGATTTAGATAAAGTTAGATTAGCTGTCTTTACCGAGTCAGTAAACTAGTCTGATAGTACATCGAGCAAGGTCAGTTAATAAGAGTCTATTGACGCACTCGTGTGTCAATATAAGCAACATAAAAATAAAAAAATCACCATCAAAACCTTTCAGTTTAAACTAGAGATACAGTATCTGTTTTTTGCATGGGCTGCGTCTCAATCCACCAGATCCGCATGGGCTGCGTCTCAATCCACCACATCCGCATGGGCTGCGTCTCAATCCACCACATCCGCATGGGCTGCGTCTCAATCCACCACATCCGCATGGGCTGCGTCTCAATCCACCACATCCGCATGGGCTGCGTCTCAATCCACCACATCCGCATGGGCTGCGTCTCAATCCACCACATCCGCCTATGTCGGCCTTATGCATCTGCTCAGCTGGTAGAGCACGGCGCTTGTAACGCCAAGGTAGTGGGTTCGATCCCCGGGACCACCCCATACACAACAATGTATGCACGCATGACTGTAAGTCGCTTTGGATAAAAGCTTCTGCTAAATGGCATATTATATTATTATATATTAAGTGGCCCCAGCTACAGCTGAGATACTCAGACCATGAGACATCCCGAAAACTGTTATTCTCACGAAAAACGTCTATAGTGCGACATCCCGAAAACTGGTATTCTCACGAAAAACGTCTATAGTGCCCGAACCGTTTTGTCCTACAAACTAATATGACCCCTCTATGGAAAGATGGGACTCTCACGAACACGATGGTCCTCCTCCCCAAGTGTCACGGGACTCGTCAGAAGGTAACCTATACAAATGAATGGAAGTGTGGAGGTAGTTTGTTGCCAGCAAAAATAAGGGGTTAAATATGTGTCCAAAAAAACTACAATATTTCCTGATCTTTCTTACATCTCCTATATATAGGACAGACACTTCAAAACATTATTCCTTGTGATTTGTGTTTTGCCATTTAAAAAATGTTTTATTCAATGCGTTTCTATGGGCTATAGTAGTAAAGGCCAAATTCTATATTTTAACAAATCATAAAAATAATGGTTCCTACCTAAATGGGTCCTAAAATTCAGAATCAAATAGCTAAATGATCCATGGTATGACCATTTTAAAACAAGTCGATATGCTCGCTTAGTTAACGGTTCCTACCTAAGTTCTCTCTCAGTAGCCAGGTCAATGAGTTAATGGTTTCCTTTCTAAGTTCTATCTCATTAACCAGGTCAACACAGTCTCTGTAAGGTTAACGGTTCCTACCTAAGTTCTCTCTCAGTAGCCAGGTCAACACAGAGTCTCTGTAAGGTTAACGGTTCCTACCTAAGTTCTCTCTCAGTAGCCAGGTCAACACAGAGTCTCTGTAAGGTTAACGGTTCCTACCTAAGTTCTCTCTCAGTAGCCAGGTCAACACAGAGTCTATGTAAGGTTAACGGTTCCTACCTAAGTTCTCTCTCAGTAGCCAGGTCAACACAGAGTCTCTGTAAGGTTAACGGTTCCTACCTAAGTTCTCTCTCAGTAGCCAGGTCAACACAGAGTCTCTGTAAGGTTAACGGTTCCTACCTAAGTTCTCTCTCAGTAGCCAGGTCAACACAGAGTCTCTGTAAGGGATGTGACTCTCCACTTTCTTCTTCTTCTTGTTCTTATTTTGTGCAGAATCCTACAAAGTGAATAATAAAAAGAGAAACTTTAATTTCCAGCCTATATTGTAAAACAAAACATGAATGATCCATGTATTTAATATATAGCTCATCCATACCACTTCGGCCAAGGCAGAGATTACTTTCCCCAGAGTGGTCAGAGATTTGTTGATGTTTGCTCCTTCCTGTAACAGGACAAGGGAAAGCAAAAAGCCTTTTCAATGGAAGTCGAGGAATAATGTGGTCAAACGCAACTCAATCACCTCACCAAAAAACCTCACGACTAGCAGTACAGTGAGGGAAAAAAGGATTTGATCCCCTGCTGATTTTGTACGTTTGCCCACTGACAAAGAAATGATCAGTCTATAATTTTAATGGTAGGTTTATTTGAACAGTGAGAGACAGAATAACTACAAAAAAATCCAGAAAAACACATGTCAAAAATGTTATCAATTGATTTGCATTTTAATGAGGGAAATAAGTATTTGACCCCCTCTCAATCAGAAAGATTTCTGTCTCCCAGGTGTCTTTTATACAGGTAACGAGCTGAGATTAGGAGCACACTCTTAAAGGGGGTGCTCCTAATCTCAGTTTGTTACCTGTATAAAAGACACCTGTCCACAGAAGCAATCAATCAATCAGATTACAAACTCTCCACCATGGCCAAGACCAAAGAGCTCTCCAAGGATGTCAGGGACAAGATTGTAGACCTACACAAGGCTGGAATGGGCTACAAGACCATCGCCAAGCAGCTTGGTGAGAAGGTGACAACAGTTGGTGCGATTATTTGCAAATGGAAGAAACACAAAATAACTGTCAATCTCCCTTGGCCTGGGGCTCCATGCAATATCTCACCTTGTGGAGTTGCAATGATCATGAGAACGGTGAGGAATCAACCCAGAACTACACGGGAGGATCTTGTCAATGATCTCAAGGCAGCTGGGACCATAGTCACCAAGAAAACAATTGGTAACACACTACGCCGTGAAGGACTGAAATCCTGCAGCGCCCGCAAGGTCCCCCTGCTCAAGAAAGCACATATACAGGCCCGTCTGAAGTTTGCCAATGAAAATCTGAATGATTCGGAGGAGAACTGGGTGAAAGTGTTGTGGTCAGATGAGACCAAAATGGAGCTCTTTGGCATCAACCAACTCGCCGTGTTTGGAGGAGGAGGAATGCTGCCTATGACCCCAAGAACACCATCCCCACCGTCAAACATGGAGGTGGAAACATTATGCTTTGGGGGTGTTTTTCTGCTAAGGGGACAGGACAACTTCACCGCATCAAAGGGACGATGGACGGGGCCATGTACCGTCAAATCCTGGGTGAGAACCTCCTTCCCTCAGCCAGGGCATTGAAAATGGGTCGTGGATGGGTATTCCAGCATGACAATGACCCAAAACACACGGCCAAGGCAACAAAGGAGTGGCTCAAGAAGAAGCACATTAAGGTCCTGGAGTGGCCTAGCCAGTCTCTAGACCTTAATCCAATAGAAATCTGTGGAGGGAGCTGAAGGTTCGAGTTGCCAAACATCAGGCTCGAAACCTTAATGACTTGGAGAAGATCTGCAAAGAGGAGAGGGACAAAATCCCTCCTGAGATGTGTGCAAACCTGGTGGCCAACTACAAGATTCGTCTGACCTCTGTGATTGCCAACAAGGGTTTTGCCACCAAGTACTAAGTCATGTTTTGCAGAGGGGTCAAATACTTATTTCCTACATTAAAATGCAAATCAATTTATAACATTTTTGACATGCGTTTTTCTGGGTTTTGGTTGTTATTCTGTCTCTCACTGTTCAAATAAACCTACCATTAAAATTATAGACTGATGATGTCTTTGTCAGTGGGCAAACATACAAAATCAGCAGGGGATCAAATACTTTTTTCCCTCACTGTATATAACATTGTAATATTTCAAATGTATTCATTACACATTACAAATAGACTGAAAAGTAGAAAACTTGAAACTTGAAAACTATGTGACAAAGACACAGAGGGAGAGGAGGAGGAAGCAGAGGAGGAGGAGGAAGAGGAAGCAGAGGAGGAAGCAGAGGAGGAAGAAGAGGAGGAAGCAGAGGAGGAGGAGGAAGAGGCAATGAGGAAGCAGAGGGGGAGGAAGAGGCAGAGGAGGAAGAAGAGGAGGAGGAGGAGGAAGCAGAGGAGGAAGCAGAGGAGGAAGAAGAGGAAGCAGAGGAGGAGGAAGAAGAGGAGGAGGAGAGGAGGAGGAAGGGGAGGAAGAGAGGAGGAAGCAGAGATGGAAGAAGAGGAGGAAGAGGCGAGGAGGAAGCAGAGGGGGAGGAAGAGGCAGAGGAGGAAGAAGAGGAGGAAGCAGAGGAGGAGGAGGAAGAAGAGGAGGAAGCAGAGGAGGAGGAGGAAGCAGAGGAGGAAGCAGAGGAGGAAGAAGAGGGGGAAGCAGAGGAAGATGAGGAGGAAGAAGAAGATGAAGAAGAGGAGGAGGAAGAGGAGGAAGAGAGGAGGAAGCAGAGGAGGAAACAGAGGAGGAGAAAGAGGCAGAGGAGGAAGAAGAGGAGGAAGCAGAGGAGGAGGAAGCAGAGGAGGAAGAAGAGGAGGAAGCAGAGGAGGAGGCGGAAAAGGAGGAAGCAGATGAGGAAGAAGAGGAGGAAAAGGAGGAAGCAGAGGAGGAAGCAGGGGAGGAGGAAGAGGAGGAAGCAGTGGAGGAAGACGAGGAGGATGAAGAAGAGGAGGAAGAAGAGCAGGAAGCAGAGGAGGCGGAGGAAAAGGAGGAAGCAGAGGAGGAAGCAGGGGAGGAGGAAGAGGAGGAAGCAGAGGAGGAGGAAGAAGACGAGGAAAGAAGAGGATGAAGAAAAGGAGGAAGAGAGGAGGAAGCAGAGGAGGAAGAAGAGAAGGAAGAGGCAGAGGAGGAAGAAAGCCAGAGGAGGGAGAAACCTTGAGCCGGGTCCCTTTGGCTCCTGTAGAGTCGGCCCTCTCGCTGCCGGCCAAATCCACCAGGCTGATTTTGCTGACCTGTGACAGAAACGTCAATGGGAGTGCAGGGAAATGCATGAGCTGACTAAAGTAATTTATTGTCACAGTCTGCAGCAACAGTTGGCACCAGACACCCTCCCTCACAATGTCACAGACACATTATCAACTGCCCTCACAGGCACAGGCAGGGCCACTTTTTTCAATTAGCTTAAAGCCTAAATCCTAAATTAGTTTTTCAGTCCAATGGCAGCCCCAACACTTTTTCGCGATATACAGCTGAAGGATGAGGCTGGAGCAATTTAAACAATTCATATGTGGAGCTATGGATGCAAGCACTGATTAAAGCAGCAATACATTCATTTTTTTTAAAGTCCTTGAAATCACAGAGTTCAAGCAGCTTACAGAGCGCTGGGATGAATCTCAGAAGATTTTTCCTCTGTTTCTCTACTCTCTCCTCAGATCCCTCTGATGTTTTAAAGGCAGTGTAGCACTTATTTCTCAATACCAGAAACGCATATAATAGTAACTCAGAGCACTTGATTTAAATCAATTATTATAATATTATAATGTTATTCTAAAAGTTGGGTTTGTGGTTTTCTCCAAATCACCTCTAACTTTGGGGAAAAAATCCTTCAACACCCCTCGGTCAGCGTCACACGATGAATGAGTGGCGCAGTGGTCTAAGGCACTGCATCACAGTGCTAGCTGTGCCACTAGAGATCCTGGTTCGAATCCAGGCTCTGTCGTAGCTGGCCGCGACCGGGAGACCCATGGGGCGGCTCACAATTGTCCCAAGTCTCTGAATTCTGAATTTGGGACAAGTCTCTGAATTTTTATAAATTAGCAAAAATGTCTAAATACCTGTTTTTGCTTTGTCATTATGGGGTATTGTGTGTAGATTGATGAGAGAAAAAAAACAATTTAATCAATTTTAGAATAAGGCTGTAACGTAACAAAATGTGGAAAAAGTCAAGGGGTCTGAATTATTTCCGAAAGGCACTGTACAGATCTGTTAGGGTCAATTATCTGCTACCTGGACTTGGAGAATAATGCAAGGAGATTCACACCTGGTTGCACTTCACTGTACAACAGTGTACTGTATAATATGAAGTGAGATCTCTCTGGCTGAGACGGCGCCCCCTACCTTCTCAGAGGTGTTATCAGTCTCAGCATCGTGTCGTTTTTGAGTGAAGATGATGTTGAACACCGCGTGGGAGCGACTGCTAGTCTCGTTCATGTTGGTGGCCGCCACCGTCCTGCAGAGAAGAAGAGAATGGTGGGTCATGTTCACTTGGCACCAAACGGAAGAAAACTGACTGAAACAGGGTTTACCTTTCCTGGACTTGTCCAATAAGAAACACTAATTTCTCCTTTGTGCCCCACTGAACATGACCTTGATCTGTGTCATTTCAACAACAGGTACAGAACATCCTGTACGGTGTAACGCCATAGAACATCCTGTATGATGTAATACCATAGAACGTCCTGTATGATGTAATACCACAGAACATCCTGTATGATGTAACACCACAGAACATCCTGTATGATGTAACACCACAGAACATCCTGTATGATGTTACACCATAGAACATCCTGTATATATATGCACGCATGACTGTAAGTCGCTTTGGATAAAAGCGTCTGCTAAATGGCATATTATTATTATTATTATTATGATGTAACACCCTAGAACATCCTGTATGATGTTACACCATAGAACATCTTGTATGATGTAACACCATAGAACATCCTGTACGGTGTAACACCATAGAACATCCGGTATGATGTAACACCACAGAACATCCTGTATGATGTAACACCACAGAGCATCCTGTATGATGTAACACCACAGAGCATCCTGTATGATGTAACACCATAGAACATCCTGTATGATGTAACACCATAGAACATCCTGTGTGATGTAACACCACAGAGCATCCTGTATGATGTAACACCACAGAACATCCTGTATGATGTAACACCCTAGAACATCCTGTATGATGTAACACCCTAGAACATCCTGTATGATGTAACACCATAGAACATCCTGTGTGATGTAACACCACAGAGCATCCTGTATGATGTAACACCATAGAACATCCTGTATGATGTAACACCCTAAAACATCCTGTATGATGTAACACCACAGAGCATCCTGTATGATGTAACACCCTAGAACATCCTGTATGATGTACTGTAACACCCTAGAACATCCTGTATGATGTAACACCATCCAGAGCATCCTGTATGATGTAACACCCTAGAACATCCTGTATGATGTAACACCACAGAGCATCCTGTATGATGTAACACCTAGAACATCCTGTATGATGCCAACACCCTAGAACATCCTGTATGATGTAACACCACAGAGCATCCTGTATGATGTAACACCCTAGAACATCCTGTATGATGTAACACCACAGAGCATCCTGTATGATGTAACACCCTAGAACATCCTGTATGATGTAACTACCCTGCTTATGATGTAACACCACAGAGCATCCTGTATGATGTAACACCACAGAACATCCTGTATGATGTCAACACCCTAGAACATCCTGTGTGATGTAACACCACAGAGCATCCTGTATGATGTAACACCATAGAACATCCTGTATGATGTAACACCAGCAGACATCCTGTATGATGTAACACCCTAGAACATCCTGTATGATGTAACACCACAGAGCATCCTGTATGATGTAACACCCTAGAACATCCTGTATGATGTAACACCCTAGAACATCCTGTATGATGTAACACCACAGAGCATCCTGTATGATGTAACACAACAGAGCATCCTGTATGATGTAACACCCTAGAACATCCTGTATGATGTAACACCCTAGAACATCCTGTATGATGTAACACCACAGAGCATCCTGTATGATGTAATACCCTAGAACATCCTGTTTGATGTAACACCACATAACATCCTGTATGATGTAATACCCTAGAACATCCTGTATGATGTAACACCCTAGAACATCCTGTATGATGTAACACCACAGAACATCCTGTATGATGTAACACCCTAGAACATCCTGTATGATGTAACACCCTAGAACATCCTGTATGATGTAACACCACAGAGCATCCTGTATGATGTAACACCACAGAGCATCCTGTATGATGTAACACCCTAGAACATCCTGTATGATGTAACACCCTAGAACATCCTGTATGATGTAACACCCTAGAACATCCTGTATGATGTAACACCACAGAGCATCCTGTATGATGTAACACCCTAGAACATCCTGTATGATGTAACACCACAGAGCATCCTGTATGATGTAACACCCTAGAACATCCTGTATGATGTAACACCCTAGAACATCCTGTATGATGTAACACCACAGAGCATCCTGTATGATGTAACACAACAGAGCATCCTGTATGATGTAACACCCTAGAACATCCTGTATGATGTAACACCCTAGAACATCCTGTATGATGTAACACCCTAGAACATCCTGTATGATGTAACACCACAGAGCATCCTGTATGATGTAATACCCTAGAACATCCTGTTTGATGTAACACCACATAACATCCTGTATGATGTAATACCCTAGAACATCCTGTATGATGTAACACCCTAGAACATCCTGTATGATGTAACACCACAGAACATCCTGTATGATGTAACACCCTAGAACATCCTGTATGATGTAACACCCTAGAACATCCTGTATGATGTAACACCACAGACACATTGAGACAGAAGAAGAACAACAACCCCATAAAAATGGCTGAGTCATCTGAGACCAGTCTATGATCCATCTTGATAATAAATCACACAAAACCCCCCAGTGTATAGTTTTATACGGGGGCTAGAATTAATTGCAACAAGATAAGCCAAAGAACAGATCAATTAAAACAAATTTCCCCAAACGCTCTCTAGCAACCAAAACATCAATTATCAACTGCCTAATGGGGCACTACATTAAATTTGAGGTGGTTTAAGCCGGTTCGTCAACGGCTGGTTCTGCTACTGTCTAATTGCGATTGTTAATTTAGAGCTAATGAGACGAGAGAGAATGTGCTAATTTGTAGAGAAGTTGAAGCTCTGTACAAGCAGCAGAAAGTTGTGTTGAGAGGAAAGCAGCATCCCAAATGGTGCCCTATTCCCTATGAAGTGCACTACTTTTTGTATTAGACAGCAGTGCACTATATAGGTAGTAGGGTGTCGTTTGGGATATATAGCCGAAGAGTGTTGTAGTAGAGGGAACGGAGTCATCTGTCAATACAACCATTTCCCCCTCTTATTGTATTGACAGAATAACACAGTGGAAGAACACGGTTCGATACTGACACCTCAGTGGCGGGGTGGATGAATGGACAGAGATCAGTGGAGGGGTGGATGGATGGACAGAGATCAGTGGAGGGGTGGATGGATGGACAGAGATCAGTGGAGGGGTGGATGGATGGACAGAGATCAGTGGAGGGGTGGATGGATGGACAGAGATCAGTGGAGGGGTGGATGGATGGACAGAGACCAGTGGAGGGGTGGATGGATGGACAGAGATCAGTGGAGGGGTGGATGGATGGACAGAGATCAGTGGAGGGGTGGATGGATGGACAGAGCACAGAGCTGTCTGACTGGGCTAAACAGCACTGATGTATCTCAACTGACGTGTGTACAGCTACAGATCAGGATAGTACATGTTCGTAAGTCAATGGAGATTTCAAGGTTACGGAACTGCCAGGTATAGAGAAATCAATTAATTCATTGATTAATTAATTAATTAATTAATTAATCATTTATCATTGACAGGGCTATGGAATATGGTTGTAGTATGTTGCAGCATGGACAAGTGCTCACCCACACAACAAGTCTGGAACTTTTAATAATTAATCGTTGTTTTGTTCCCATGATCATTTGTCCTGTCCGTCTGCTGGAGTGTCCTGGTTCCATGTCTATCTCAGCTGGTCTCTGATGTGTTAGTTCATTAACTATTCTGATCTGCCAGTTCAAGTCTTCTCGTGCAGTAAATTCCCTCATGGACAGAGCATTTCGTCCTTAATTAATCTATTCATTCACGGCCAACACGGTGCAGTACAGCAGCTGCATCTCACCAAGGGTGCGTCCCAAATTGCCCCCCTATAGGGCTCTGGTCAAAGGTAGCACACTAAATAGGGTATAGGATGCCATTTGGGACACAGACCCAACCAGTGGAGGCTGCTGAGGGGAGGACGGCTCATAATAATGGCTGGAACGGAGCGAATGGAATGGCATCAAACACATGGAATACCACATGTGTGATGTATTTGATACCATTCCGCTAATTCCGCTCCAGCCATTACCAACGAGCCCGTCCTCATTCCGCTCCAGCCATTACCAACGAGCCCGTCCTCATTCCGCTCCAGCCATTACCAACGAGCCCGTCCTCATTCCGCTCCAGCCATTACCAACGAGCCCGTCCTCATTCCGCTCCAGCCATTACCAACGAGCCCGTCCTCATTCCGCTCCAGCCATTACCAACGAGCCCGTCCTCATTCCGCTCCAGCCATTACCAACGAGCCCGTCCTCATTCCGCTCCAGCCATTACCAACGAGCCCGTCCTCATTCCGCTCCAGCCATTACCAACGAGCCCGTCCTCATTCCGCTCCAGCCATTACCAACGAGCCCGTCCTCATTCCGCTCCAGCCATTACCAACGAGCCCGTCCTAATTCCGCTCCAGCCATTACCAACGAGCCCGTCCTCATTCCGCTCCAGCCATTACCAACGAGCCCGTCCTAATTCCGCTCCAGCCATTACCAACGAGCCCGTCCTCATTCCGCTCCAGCCATTACCAACGAGCCCGTCCTCCCAAATTAAAGGTGACACCAACCTCCTGTGGGCGAACCCTTCTCAAACAGAGGCTGCTTTCCAATGTCTATACTTTCAATCCATTTAGAATGCATGCTCAACATATTGCTTCCTTCTAAGTGCTATTGCTAGTGGGGATATTGGAAAAGAGCCAGGATATATAGCATTGACCCCATTTAAACTACTGAGAAACCCCATCACCCCGTAGAATAAAACACATGCAGTTGAACTGAGTACAGTATTACATTGACAGTCATTTAGCAGACACTCTTATCCAGACTGACTTAGTGTATTCATCATAAGGTAGCTATGTGAGACAACCACATAGCACAATCATAGTAAGTCAAACTTTTCATAGTAAGTCCATCTATCCACCATCTATCCATCCATCCACCGAGCCGACCACCTACCCACCTACCCACCCACTCACCCACCCACCCATCCACCCATCCACCCACCCACCCATCCATCCATCCATCCATCCATCCATCCACCCACCCATCCATCCATCCACCCACCCACCCACCCACCTACCCACCTACCCACCCACTCACCCACCCACCCATCCACCCATCCACCCACCCACCCATCCATCCATCCATCCATCCATCCATCCATCCATCCATCCACCCATCCAACGTCCACCCATCCCATCCATCCCATCCCACCTACCCACCCACTACCCACCCACCCACCCATCCACCCACATCCATCCATCCATCCATCCATCCATCCATCCGTCCACCCATCCATCCGTCCACCCATTCATCCATCTGTCCCCTCACCTGGCCTTGTTTCCAGAGTCCATGAGGTCCTGGATGTCGTTGTAGGAGGTGACAGCCAGCTTGGACAGGTCCTCTACGTACGGCCCCATCAGGGGGTGTTCCCTGACGCGCAGGTTCCCCTTGTTCTTAGGGTTCAGGAGGTCACGAACACGCTCACAGTAGATCTCCATGTAGCTCACCTGAGGAGGAGGGAGGGAGGGAGGGAGGAGGGAAGGAGAGAGGGAGGGGGGAAAGAGAGGGAGGGAAGGGAGAGGGGAGGGGGGGGGAGAAGGGAGGGAGGGAGGGAGGAGGGAGGGAGGGAGGGAGGGAGGAGGAGGGGAGGGAGGGAGAGGAGGGAGGGAGGAGAGGAGGAGGGAGGGAGGAGGAGAGGAGGGGGGAGGGAGGGAGGGGAAGGGAGGGGAGGGAGGGAGGGGGAGGGAGGGGGGAGGGAGGGAGGGAGGGAGGTTAGGGATATATTACCAACTAGCTCTTTCTAGTCTTTCTTCAATTCCTCATATCCTCTTTCCTCATATCCTCTCTCCTCATATCCTCTCTCCTCATATCCTCTCTCCTCATATCCTCTCTCCTCATATCCTCTCTCCTCATATCCTCTCTCCTTATATCCTCTCTCCGTATATCCTCTCTCCTTATATCCTCTCTCCTCATATCCTCTCTCCTTATATCCTCTCTCCTCATATCCTCTCTCCTTATATCCTCTCTCCTTATATCCTCTCTCCTCATATCCTCTCTCCTCATATCCTCTCTCCTTATATCCTCTCTCCTTATATCCTCTCTCCTCATATCCTCTCTCCTTATATCCTCTCTCCTCATATCCTCTCTCCTCATATCCTTCATATCCTTCTCAAAATGCAAGGAAGGGACCTTGGTTCTACCCCTCCAATGTGTTTTGAGGAAGTAAGTAGAGAGTATGCGAGGAACGAAGGAAAGATGAATTGAGAAAGAACTCTAGTGAGAGGAAGTGCATCCAGACAGGAAAACCGGATGTGACATCATGCAGCAGTGAGGACCAATGAGAGGCCTTGTACGATAACTGTACGTACGTACCTCCACAGAGTAGGACTTGCTATTGTCGTTATTACTGTCATTGAACTTGGTGAAGAGGTCTTCACACATCTAGGGGGGAAAAGAAAGCAAAGGGATTGCAGTGAACATTTATTATCAATTTATATATGGTATACAGGGACAGATACGAACACATTGACACATTGAATAAAACATTTTCCGATGTGTTGCACCACAGTGTAGCTTGCACTCGTTTCCAACACCCGTCCGTAGATAGGCGTTGTGTAACATTGTGTTTAGGCATGAAGAGCTAGGTGTTGGATTGGTCTTGAGTAAAGTTGCAAAATTGCGGTAACTTTCTGAAAATTGCCTGGTTTTCCAGCAATCCTGGTTGGAGGATTCCTGATTTCCTGCTTATTCCATTCTGATTCCCGGGAAGCTTCCAACCAGGAAAACCAGGGATTTACTGGAATTTTGCAACCCTGGTGCGGAGGTAACAGTATATCCGGTATACCAGAGGGATGATGCCTTCCTGGTCCTTCAAGTCCGGCTTGCCCATCATGGTGTAAGACTTCCCAGATCCGGTCTGGCCATAGGCAAAGATACAGACGTTGTATCCCTCGAAGGCATGGAGCAGCATCTCCTCACCAATGTCTTTGTACACCTGCTGCTGGCCAGCAAAGTTGATGTCCTCGGGCTGTGGAGAGACAGAACACGGAGAGTCAGGTAACCATTCATATTGACCAAAACATTGGTGAAAAGATTCATTGAATTGTTTGTGGAGTGTTCTAGAATACCAGTGTGCTGGAGTTTCTTTTTCAGGTCAACCAGGACAAACCAAGACGCAACTACAAGGTTGATTCATTTGAAAATGAACCTGACTAAAAGCACGACGAGCCTATTGTGCCTGTCCAAAACGAATCAGAGTCTCTACTCAAAATCAACACGTGTTGTGCTCCTCACTGGGTGCTGTGGTGACATACAGGGCACAGATAGTCAGACAGAGGTACAGGTACTTACCGAGGTATGTGACCAGTAGGAGTGATCAAAGTTGAAGCTCTTGTTCTCTTTGGGCTGCTTGGGGTTGAGGATGGCTGAAAGACACGACAGAGAGAGAGAGAGAGAGAGAGAGAGAGAGAGAGAGAGAGAGAGAGAGAGAGAGAGAGAGAGAGAGAGAGAGAGAGAGAGAGAGAGAGAGAGAGAGAGAGAGGGTGGGGGGGGGTCAGGAGGAGGGTGACCAGGGTGAGAGGACCGCCCTGCTGAGTGAAACTAGATCTGGTTGCTGGGTCAGCGATCGTCCAAGTAAATGTTTGCATCCCAAAAGGCACCCTACATAGTGCACTACTTTTGACCAGAGCCTTATGGGAACCCCTCTGGGCTCTGGTCAAAGGTAGTGCATTATAAAGGGAATAGGGTGCTGTTTGGAACGCAGACAATGTGTGGAGGGAGGGAGGGAGGGAGGGAGGGAGGGAGGGAGGGAGGGAGGGAGGGAGGGAGGGAGGGGGAGGAAGGAAGGAAGGAAGGAAGGAAGGAAGGAAGGAAGGAAGGAAGGAAGGAAGGAAGGAAGGAAGGAAGGAAGGAAGGAAGGAAGGAAGGAAGGAGGAAGAGGAGGGAGGGAGGGAGGGAGGGAGGGAGGGAGGGAGGGAGGGAGGAGGAGGGAGGGAGGGAGGGAGGGAGGGCTGAGTCTCTGGCTCACTGCTCCCATAAGCACTTAGACAATTACAGACAGACTGTTCCCTTCTGGACAATTACAGACAGACAGACAGACTGTTCCCTTAAGGACAATTACGGACAGAAAGACAGACTGTTCTGGACAATTACAGAGTACAGACAGACAGACCGTTAGCTTCTGTTAGCTTCTGGAGCTCTGGCCTACTGCTGAATGAATGGACACTGTCAGAACACAGACCTGTGAATTAGACTGAATGGACACTGTCAGAACACTGCCCATTCCAATACAAACGGACAGCGATTAGGTCCATAGAGGAGAGGGACAAAAAACCTGTTATAATATTCACATTAGCCTAGAACTTAGTATGCATGCTCCAATATATTGCTTAATTCTCAGTGCTAGTGTGGTGATTGGAAGGGAGCCAGATGTAAATGGGTTAAGATTGACTGGAAAGCAATGACCTCCAGTAAGATAACATTAACGCGTCAGATACATGGGAACCTAAACTAACATTGTTGAGTGATGTGCACTTGCTCTTCTATCATCCAATGAAAAACCATCTTAGGGGTATTTTCATTATGTTGTCAGCAGGCTTCCCATTCCACAGTACTGTACTGTGGGTAATATTCTGGGCAACATTTTATTCTCCACAACAAGGTCTATTCTCCACAACAAGGTCTATTCTCCACAACAAGGTCTATTCTCCACAACAAGGTATATTCTCCACAACAAGGTCAATTCTCCACAACAAGGTATATTCTCCACAACAAGGTATATTCTCCACAACAAGGTCTATTCTCCACAACAAGGTATATTCTCCACAACAAGGTATATTCTCCACAACAAGGTATATTCTACACCTCAACATGAGTCAGCTCAACATGAGTCACCACAACACGAGTCACCTCAACACGAGTCACCACAACATGAGTCACCTCAACATGAGACAAACCTCCCCCCACCTCCCCATCTCTCTATCTCCCACCTCCCCCACCTCTCTCTCCCCACCTCCCCCATCTCTCTCTCCCCCCACCTCTCTCTCCCCCACCTCCTCCCCACCTCCCCATCTCTCTCTCCCCCCACATCTCCTCTCTCCCCCACCTCTCCCCCACCTCTCTCTCCCTCTCCCCACCTCCCCCACCTCTCTCTCTCCCCCATCTCCCCATCTCTCTCTCCCCCACCTCCCTCTCCCCCACCTCCCCCACCTCTCTCTCCCCCCCACCTCCCCATCTCTCTCTCTCCCCACCTCTCTCTCCCCCACCTCCCCCATCTCTCTCTCCCCACCTCCCCCACCTCTCTCTCCCCACCTCCCCCACCTCTCTCTCCCCTCCCACCTCCCCACCTCTTTCTCCCCCCCTCCCCCACCTCTCTACCCCCACCTCCCCCACCTCTCTCTCCCCCACCTCCCCCCACCTCTCTCTCTCCCCACCTCCCCCACCTCTCTCTCCCCCACCTCCCCATCTCTCTCTCCCCCACATCTCTCTCCCCACCTCCCCCACCTCTCTCTCCCCACCTCTCTCTCTCCCCACCTCCCCCACCTCTTTCTCCCCCTACCTCCCCCACCTCTCTCTCTCCCCCACCTCCCCCCACCTCCCCCACCTCTTTCTCCCCCCACATCTCTCTCCCCACCTCCCCCACCTCTCTCTCCCCACCTCTCTCTCTCCCCACCTCCCCCCACCTCTTTCTCCCCTACCTCCCCCACCTCTCTCTCTCCCCAACTTCCCCACCTCCCCCACCTGCCCCACCTATTTCTCCCCCACCTCCCCCATCTCTCTGTCTCCCCACCTCCCCCACCTCTTTCTCCCCCACCCTCCCCCATCTCTCTGTCTCCCCACCTCCCCCACCTCTTTCTCCCCCCACCTCCCCCACCTCTCTCTCCCACCTCCCCCACCTCCCCCACCAAATGTAGTGCACTACATAGGGAATAAGGTTCCATTTGGGATGCAGCACAGCAATCTCAGCTGGATCAATCCCAGTGAAATGAGATCCCAGCAGGGGTGACTCTGGTTTCCCTGGGGACGCTTAATAAATGAACACCATTTCCTGTGCAGGCAGGGCTCCAGTTCCTTACCAGCACTGACACAATGGTTCCCAGAGCTGATTCTGTACAATCAGTCCTCATGTTGTGTCCTCTCAAGTACTCCTCAATATCACAAGTTTTAGCACAACAGACACTGGCAACAGACACTGTTGTTTCGACCAAAGAGATCCTATAATTCATATTTTATATGTAATTCTATCCCATCGTGCACAATACGTTTTTTTCACCAAAAAACATAATATTTTCGAAAGTATTTTCAATGTATTTTGGCCATAGGGTATAGTTTGGACAGTCTTCATAATCCCTTTACAGTACAAAGTGCAGCCTACTGATATAAATAGGCTCAGCTCAGCCTCCGTCAGCACAGCCACACACACACAGCCACACACACACAGCTGTGTGTAATAATATACCTTCACAGCCGAGAAGACTGACATCGTCATCATCATCATCATAATCATCATGGAGGAAGACAGCTACCAGGTGCTCCACTCAGCCTCAGCACCCCACCTCCCCCCCCTTTCATCTCTCATGATGTCTAGTCTAGTCAGAAGAACGTCCTTCGCCCCATTATCTCTCATGATGTCTAGTCTAGTCAGAAGAACGTCCTCCGCCCGTCATCTGTCATGATGTCTAGTCTAGTCAGAAGAACGTCCTCCACCCCGTCATCTCTCATGATGTCTAGTAAAGTCAGAAGAAACCTGGCATGTGTAAGTGGTAGACCCTGGTGTTGTTCTGATACTGCTACTGGGTTAGAACGGTCATCAGTAGACTATATAGTTGAGTAGTGTACAGTAGACTACAGCTCAGCTACCCAGAACCAGAAGGTCTTGTGTCATGGAAACTGGGATGGGATGGGCCGCTCTGCCAGACAATTACCCTGCAGCTGATTTGAAGGAGCAACTGTGATTACTCAGTGTGAATATTTAATCACTGTTTGCTACCAGTCTCTACTCTGATGTTCTCCTTTCCCTCAGAATCGAGTCTTGTTTTATCACACAGAGGTGGTGAAGCTACAGCAGTCTCACACCATTACATCCGACATCACACCATTACATCCGACATCACACCATTACATCCGACATCACACCATTACATCTGACATCACACCATTACATCCGACATCACACCATTACACCCGACATCACACCATTACATCCGACATCACACCATTATATCTGACATCACACCATTACATCTGACATCACACCATTACATCCGACGTCACACCATTACATCCGACATCACACCATCACATCCGACATCACACCATTACATCCGACATCACACAGACATCACACCATTACATCCGACATCACACCATTACATCCGACGTCACACCAGTACATCCGACATCACACCATCACATCCGACATCACACCATTACATCCGACATCACACCATTATATCCGACATCACACCATTACATCCGACGTCACACCATTACATCCGACGTCACACCATTATATCCGACGTCACACCATTACATCCGACGTCACACCATTACATCCGACGTCACACCATTACATCCGACGTCACACCATTGCATCCAACATCACACCATTACATCCGACATCACACCATTACATCCGACATCACACCATTATATCCGACATTAACAAATAATTAAAGAGCATCAGTAAACTAACAGTAGAGAGGAGATATACATATTATATACAGCGGGTACCGGTACAGAGTCAATGTGCGGTAGAGTTAAAGTGACTATGCATAGATTAAACATAGAGTAGCAGCTGCGTAAAAGAGGGGGTGTGGTGGGGGGGTCAATGCAAATAGTCCGGGTAGCCATGATTAGCTGTTCAGGAGTCTTATGGCTTGGGGGTAGAAGCTGTTAAGAAGCCTTTTGGACCTAGACTTGGCTCTCCGGTACCACTTGCCGTGCGGTAGCAGAGAGAACAGTCTATGACTAGGGTGGCTGGAGTCTTTGATAATTTGTAGGGCCTTCCTCTGACACCATCTTGTATAGAGGTCCTGGATGGCAGGAAGCTTGGCCCCAGTGATGTACTGGGCCGTACGCACTACCCACTGTAGCGCCTTGCATTCGGAGGCCGAGCAGTTGCCACACCAGGCAGTGATGCAACCAGTCAGGATGCTCTCGATGGTGCAGCTGTAGAACATTTTGAGGATCTGAGGACCCATGCCAAATCTTTTCAGTCTCCTGAGGGGGAATAGGCTTTGTCGTACCCTCTTCACGACTGTCTTGGTGTGTTTGGACCATGATAGTTTGTTGGTGGTGTGGACACCAAGGAACTTGAAGCTCTCAACCTGCTCCACAACAGCCCTGTCGATGAGAATGGTGGCGTGCTCTGTCCTCCTTTTCCTGTAGTCCACAATCATCTCCTTTGTCTTGATCACGTTGAGGGAGAGGTTGTTATCCTGGTACCACACGGCCAGGTCTCTGACCTCCTCCCTATAGGCTGTCTCATTGTTGTCGGTGATTAGGCCTACCACTGTTGTGTCATTGGCAAACTTAATGATGGTGTTGGAGTCGTGCCTGGCCATGCAGTCGTGGGTGAACAGGGAGTACAGGAGGGGACTGAGCACACACCCCTGAGGGGCCCCCGTGTTGAGGATCAGCGTGGCAGATGTGTTGTTACCTACCCTTACCACCTGGGGGCGGCCCGTCAGGAAGTCCAGGATCCAGTTGCAGAGAGAGGTGTTTAGTCCCAGGGTCCTTAGCTTAGTGATGAGCTTTGAGGGCACTATGGTGTTGAACGTTGAGCTGTAGTCAATGACTAGCATTCTCACGTAGGTGTTCCTTTTGTCCAGGTGGGAAAGGGCAGTGTGGAGTGCAATAGAGATTGCATCATCTGTGGATCTGTTGGGGCGGTATGCAAATTGGAGTGGGTCTAGGGTTTCCGGGATGATGGTGTTGATGTGAGCCATGACCAGCCTTTCAAAGCACTTCATGGCTGCAGATGTGAGTGCTACGGGTCTGTAGTCATTTAGGCAGGTTACCTTGGTGTTCTTGGGCACGGGGACTATGGTGGTCTGCTTGAAACATGTTGTTATTACAGACTAAATCAGGGACAGGTTGAAAATGTCAGTGAAGACACTTGCCAGTTGGTCAGCGCATGCTCGGAGTACACGTCCTGGTAATCCGTCTGGCCCTGCGGCCTTGTGAATGTTGACCTGTTTAAAGGTCTTACTCATCGGCTACGGAGAGCGTGATTACACAGTCGTCCGGAACAGCTGATGCTCTCATGTATGCTTCAGTGTTGCTTGCCTCGAAGCGAGCATAGAAGTAATTTAGCTTGTCTGGTAGGCTCATGTCACTGGGCAGCTCATAGCTGTGCTTCCCTTTGTAGTCTGTAATAGTTTGCAGGCCCTGCCACATCCGACGAGCGTCGGAGCCGGTGTAGTACGATTCAATCTTAGTTGTGCACACATGACGTCAGACATGCACCTACCCCAATGCTCTGTTGCTGATGACTGGGATGAATGCAGGAGCAGATTTCAGGAGCAAAACAGCCTCTTTTTGACGGATAACTGATACTGTATAAGGGCATGTACTTGATAGGCCTAACTGACTTATGTGATTATGATGGTCATAATGCTTCTTGACAGTGTCATAAAGTGTATTTTCTTAGTCCAAGTAAAGTGACACAGGATGATCATAATGGTTCTTGACAGTGTCATAAAGTGTATTCTACAAGTTATTTAAAATATGATTTTTTTAAAAACATGACTGTAAAGAATTCATTACAACAACAACAAATTATTTAAAAAACAAACTTTCAAACGAAAGTAAACTTCTTTGAATAAATGTGGGTTTTGACGCTCTTATGTAGGTGTCATAACCAGCCATAAAATAACGTAATATATGTCACAACAGGTGTAAATACATGGGTCATGACAGTGTTATGACCATATTATGACAGGTTATGACAAGTTATGTCAGCTGTTATGACATATTATGACATGGTTATGACCGTGTCATAACATGTTATGACACTGGGTGTCAAGTAAAGTATCAAAGCTTAGCAGGACTGGGCTTGGTTAAAAACCCTGGATGAGAGACTGAAGGCACAGCTGTAGGTAAATAAACGTCCATTAGAAGGTGCTTCCCAGCCTTAACCATGGAGGCTCATACCTGAACATTTACATTTACGTCATTCAGCAGACGCTCTTATCCAGAGCGACTTACAAATTGGTGCGTTCAACTTATTGATGTGGTCCTCTGTAGCTCAGCTGGTAGAGCATGGCGCTTGTAACGCCAGGGTAGTGGGTTCGATCCCCCGGGACCACCCCCACCCCCACCCCTTTTGGATAAAAGCGTCTGCTAAATGGCATATTATTATTATGATAGCCAGTGGGACAACCACTTTTTTTTTTTTATGGTGGGGTGGTGGGGGGGTTGGGGGTAGAAGGATTACTTTATACTATTCCAAAATGAAAGATTATATACAAATATTGTTTTTTATATGTTGACTTATATAAAATAAAATAAAATTGTGAAACCTTTAAGGAGGTTACATTTTCAGAACATTCACTTTTCTTATAATATTCATAGATAATTCATATAATTCATATATTCTGTCTCAAATATGTCATACCATATCTTTGTGGAAATACACTACAATCACAAGTTAACTTATATACAAATGCACCAATGACAAGGAAAAACATATATACGATTTTACCAGATCCTTATTAGATTATTATTTGATTATGGTACAAATAATCTTCTTCTGCCGTTCAAGATTCTTATTTGATTTTCATGATTATTTTCCTACAAGCGCTGCTTCACTGAATGTCAGTGTGCTCTGGTCCACCCACCTGTTAATGACTGAAACTCAGGCTGTAGATGGAGGTGTTGATTTTCTGGAGGAGGCCAGGTCTGGCCAGGTCTGGGAGTGAAGGGGTAGTTTATGGAGGAGGCCAGGTCTGGGAGTGAAGGGGTAGTTTATGGAGGAGGCCAGGTCTGGGAGTGATGGGGTAGATAATGGAGGAGGCCAGGTCTAGCCAGGTCTGGGAGTGACGGGGTAGATAATGGAGGAGGCCAGGTCTAGCCAGGTCTGGGAGTGACGGGGTAGATAATGGAGGAGGCCAGGTCTGGGAGTGATGGGGTAGATAATGGAGGAGGCCAGGTCTGGGAGTGACGGGGTAGATAATGGAGGAGGCCAGGTCTAGCCAGGTCTGGGTGTGACGGGGTAGTTTATGGAGGAGGCCAGGTCTGGGAGTGATGGGGTAGATAATGGAGGAGGCCAGGTCTAGCCAGGTCTGGGAGTGACGGGGTAGTTTATGGAGGCAGGCCCAGGTCTGGGAGTGAAGGGGTAGATAATGGAGGAGGCCAGGTCTAGCCAGGTCTGGGAGTGACGGGGTAGTTTATGGAGGAGGCCAGGTCTGGAAGTGAAGGGGTAGATAATGGAGGAGGCCAGGTCTAGCCAGGTCTGGGAGTGACGGGGTAGATAATGGAGGAGGCCAGGTCTAGCCAGGTCTGGGAGTGATGGGGTAGATAATGCAGGAGGCCAGGTCTAGCCAGGTCTGGGAGTGACGGGGTAGATAATGGAGGAGGCTAGGTCTGGCCAGGTCTGGGAGTGATGGGGTAGATAATGGAGGAGGCCAGGTCTAGCCAGGTCTGGGAGTGACGGGGTAGATAATGGAGGAGGCCAGGTCTGGCCAGGTCTGGGAGTGATGGGGTAGATAATGGAGGAGGCCAGGTCTAGCCAGGTCTGGGAGTGACGGGGTAGATAATGGAGGAGGCCAGGTCTGGGAGTGATGGGGTAGATAATGGAGGAGGCCAGGTCTGGGAGTGATGGGGTAGATAATGGAGGAGGCCAGGTCTAGCCAGGTCTGGGAGTGACGGGGTAGTTTATGGAGGAGGCCAGGTCTGGGAGTGAAGGGGTAGATAATGGAGGAGGCCAGGTCTAGCCAGGTCTGGGAGTGACGGGGTAGTTTATGGAGGAGGCCAGGTCTGGAAGTGAAGGGGTAGATAATGGAGGAGGCCAGGTCTAGCCAGGTCTGGGAGTGACGGGGTAGATAATGGAGGAGGCCAGGTCTAGCCAGGTCTGGGAGTGATGGGGTAGTTTATGGAGGAGGCCAGGTCTGGGAGTGAAGGGGTAGATAATGGAGGAGGCCAGGTCTAGCCAGGTCTGGGAGTGATGGGGTAGATAATGGAGGAGGCCAGGTCTAGCCAGGTCTGGGAGTGATGGGGTAGTTTATGGAGGAGGCCAGGTCTGGGAGTGATGGGGTAGATAATGGAGGAGGCCAGGTCTAGCCAGGTCTGGGAGTGACGGGGTAGTTTATGGAGGCCAGGTCTGGGAGTGAAGGGGTAGATAATGGAGGAGGCCAGGTCTAGCCAGGTCTGGGAGTGAAGGGGTAGATAATGGAGGAGGCCAGGTCTAGCCAGGTCTGGGAGTGAAGGGGTAGATAATGGAGGAGGCCAGGTCTAGCCAGGTCTGGGAGTGAAGGGGTAGATAATGGAGGAGGCCAGGTCTAGTCAGGTCTGGGAGTGATGGGGTAGATAATGGAGGAGGCCAGGTCTAGCCAGGTCTGGGAGTGATGGGGTAGATAATGGAGGAGGCCAGGTCTAGCCAGGTCTGGGAGTGACGGGTTATAATGAAAAGCTTATTGGAGTTCTGTCAGCAGCGGCTCTCTGCTCTTCACTGTCTGTCTGGCTCCCGCGTGGCGCAGCGGTCTAAGGCTCTGCATCTCAGTGTTAGAGACGTCACTACAGACCCTGGTTCAAATCCAGGCTGTATCACAACCGGCTGTGATTGGGAGTCCCATAGGGCGGTGCACAATTGGCCGGGGTAGGCCGTCATTGTAAATAAGAATTTGTTGTTAACTGACCTAATTAGATAACCTAGGGTCATATACACCTCTAACAGATGAATATTTTCTGATTTGGTAATCCACCTTGTGACAACTGACATCCCCCATCTTGTCTCAGAGTTGTATCTCTCCTATCTGTCATTGTGCGTCTGATGATTCTGCTGAAGTCTCATCCTCCAGCTCACACCCTACCTACTACCATTGCTTTCTCCTGGTGCCACTGTGACTCTACAGAAGCCTGGCAGAGTGGGATGCTTTCAAGTCCCACCAACCAGCATCCTAACCAAGCCTTCAAGTCCCACCAACCAGCATCCTAACCAAGCCTTCAAGTCCCACCCCCAGCATCCTAACCAAGCCTTCAAGTCCCACACCCAGCATCCTAACCAAGACTTCAAGTCCCACCCCCAGCATCCTAACCAAGCCTTCAAGTCCCACCAACCAGCATCCTACCCAAGCCTTCAAGTCCCACCCCCAGCATCCTAACCAAGCCTTCAAGTCCCACGCCCAGCATCCTAACCAAGCCTTCAAGTCCCACCAACCAGCATCCTAACCAAGCCTTCAAGTCCCACCCCCAGCATCCTAACCAAGCCTTCAAGTCCCACCAACCAGCATCCTACCCAAGCCTTCAAGTCCCACCCCCAGCATCCTAACCAAGCCTTCAAGTCCCACCAACCAGCATCCTAACCAAGCCTTCAAGTCCCACCCCCAGCATCCTAACCAAGCCTTCAAGTCCCGCCCCCAGCATCCTAACCAAGCCTTCAAGTCCCACCCCCAGCATCCTACCCAAGCCTTCAAGTCCCACCAACCAGCATCCTAACCAAGCCTTCAAGTCCCACCCCCAGCATCCTAACCAAGCCTTCAAGTCCCACACCCAGCATCCTAACCAAGACTTCAAGTCCCACCCCCAGCATCCTAACCAAGCCTTCAAGTCCCACCAACCAGCATCCTACCCAAGCCTTCAAGTCCCACCCCCAGCATCCTAACCAAGCCTTCAAGTCCCACGCCCAGCATCCTAACCAAGCCTTCAAGTCCCACCAACCAGCATCCTAACCAAGCCTTCAAGTCCCACCCCCAGCATCCTAACCAAGCCTTCAAGTCCCACCAACCAGCATCCTACCCAAGCCTTCAAGTCCCACCCCCAGCATCCTAACCAAGCCTTCAAGTCCCACCCACCAGCATCCTAACCAAGCCCTTCAAGTCCCACCCCCAGCATCCTAACCAAGCCTTCAAGTCCCACCCCCAGCATCCTAACCAAGCCTTCAAGTCCCACCCCCAGCATCCTACCCAAGCCTTCAAGTCCCACCCCCAGCATCCTAACCAAGCCTTCAATTCCCACCCCAAGCATCCTAACCAAGCCTTCAAGTCCCACCAACCAGCATCCTAACCAAGCCTTCAAGTCCCACCCCCAGCATCCTAACCAAGCCTTCAAGTCCCACCAACCAGCATCCTACCCAAGCCTTCAAGTCCCACCCCCAGCATCATACCCAAGCCTTCAAGTCCCATCCCCAGCATCCTACCCAAGCCTTCAAGTCCCATCCCCAGCATCCTAACCAAGCCTTCAAGTCCCACCAACCAGCATCCTACCCAAGCCTTCAAGTCCCACCAACCAGCATCCTACCCAAGCCTTCAAGTCCCACACCCAGCATCCTAACCAAGCCTTCAAGTCCCACCCCCAGCATCCTAACCAAGCCTTCAAGTACCACCAACCAGTATCCTACCCAAGCCTTCAAGTCCCACTCCCAGCATCCTAACCAAGCCTTCAAGTCCCACCCCCAGCATCCTAACCAAGCCTTCAAGTCCCACCAACCAGCATCCTAACCAAGCCTTCAAGTCCCACCCCCAGCATCCTAACCAAGCCTTCAAGTCCCACCAACCAGCATCCTACCCAAGCCTTCAAGTCCCACTCCCAGCATCCTACCCAAGCCTTCAAGTCCCATCCCCAGCATCCTACCGAAGCCTTCAAGTCCCACCCCCAGCATCCTAACCAAGCCTTCAAGTCCCACCAACCAGCATCCTACCCAAGCCTTCAAGTCCCACCCCCAGCATCCTACCCGAGCCTTCAAGTCCCACCCTAACCATCCTAACCAAGCCTTCAAGTCCCACCCCCAGCATCCTAACCAAGCCTTCAAGTCCCACCAACCAGCATCCTACCCAAGCCTTCAAGTCCCACCAACCAGCATCCTACCAAGCCTTCAAGTCCCACCCCCAGCATCCTACCCAAGCCTTCAAGTCCCACCCCCAGCATCCTAACCAAGCCTTCAAGTCCCACCAACCAGCATCCTACCCAAGCCTTCAAGTCCCACCAACCAGCATCCTACCCAAGCCTTCAAGTCCCACCCCCAGCATCCTACCCAAGCCTTCAAGTCCCTCCCCAGCATCCTACCCAAGCCTTCAAGTCCCACCTCCAGCATCCTAACCAAGCCTTCAAGTCCCACCAACCAGCATCCTACCCAAGCCTTCAAGTCCCACCAACCAGCATCCTACCCAAGCCTTCAAGTCCCACCCCCAGCATCCTACCCAAGCCTTCAAGTCCCACCCCAGCATCCTAACCAAGCCTTCAAGTCCCACCAACCAGCATCCTACCCAAGCCTTCAAGTCCCACCCCCAGCATCCTAACCAAGCCTTCAAGTCCCACCCCCAGCATCCTAACCAAGCCTT
This sequence comes from Coregonus clupeaformis, assembly GCF_020615455.1. Taxonomy (NCBI): domain Eukaryota; kingdom Metazoa; phylum Chordata; class Actinopteri; order Salmoniformes; family Salmonidae; genus Coregonus; species Coregonus clupeaformis. The sequence goes on along the minus strand of NC_059211.1, from coordinate 55,202,174 downwards.
CAAGTCCCACCAACCAGCATCCTAACCAAGCCTTCAAGTCCCACCCCCAGCATCCTAACCAAGCCTTCAAGTCCCACCAACCAGCATCCTACCCAAGCCTTCAAGTCCCACCAACCAGCATCCTACCCAAGCCTTCAAGTCCCACAACCAGCATCCTACCCAAGCCTTCAAGTCCCATCCCCAGCATCCTACCCAAGCCTTCAAGTCCCACCTCCAGCATCCTAACCAAGCCTTCAAGTCCCACCAACCAGCATCCTACCCAAGCCTTCAAGTCCCACCAACCAGCATCCTACCCAAGCCTTCAAGTCCCTTCCCCAGCATCCTACCCAAGCCTTCAAGTCCCACCCCCAGCATCCTAACCAAGCCTTCAAGTCCCACCAACCAGCATCCTACCCAAGCCTTCAAGTCCCACCCCCAGCATCCTACCCAAGCCTTCAAGTCCCACCCCCAGCATCCTAACCAAGCCTTCAAGTCCCACCAACCAGCATCCTACCCAAGCCTTCAAGTCCCACCAACCAGCATCCTACCCAAGCCTTCAAGTCCCACCCCCAGCATCCTAACCAAGCCTTCAAGTCCCACCAACCAGCATCCTACCCAAGCCTTCAAGTCCCACCAACCAGCGTCCTACCCAAGCCTTCAAGTCCCACCCCCAGCATCCTACCCAAGCCTTCAAGTCCCACCCCCAGCATCCTAACCAAGCCTTCAAGTCCCACCAACCAGCATCCTACCCAAGCCTTCAAGTCCCACCAACCAGCATCCTACCCAAGCCTTCAAGTCCCATCCCCAGCATCCTACCCAAGCCTTCAAGTCCCACCTCCAGCATCCTAACCAAGCCTTCAAGTCCCACCAACCAGCATCCTACCCAAGCCTTCAAGTCCCACCCCCAGCATCCTACCCAAGCCTTCAAGTCCCACCCCCAGCATCCTAACCAAGCCTTCAAGTCCCACCCCCAGCATCCTAACCAAGCCTTCAAGTCCCACCAACCAGCATCCTACCCAAGCCTTCAAGTCCCACCAACCAGCATCCTACCCAAGCCTTCAAGTCCCACCCCCAGCATCCTACCCAAGCCTTCAAGTCCCACCAACCAGCATCCTACCCAAGCCTTCAAGTCCCAACCCCAGCATCCTACCCAAGCCTTCAAGTCCCACCTCCAGCATCCTAACCAAGTCTTCAAGTCCCACCAACCAGCATCCTACCCAAGCCTTCAAGTCCCACCCCCAGCATCCTACCCAAGCCTTCAAGTCCCACCCCCAGCATCCTAACCAAGCCTTCAAGTCCCACCCCCAGCATCCTAACCAAGCCTTCAAGTCCCACCAACCAGCATCCTACCCAAGCCTTCAAGTCCCACCAACCAGCATCCTACCCAAGCCTTCAAGTCCCACCCCCAGCATCCTACCCAAGCCTTCAAGTCCCACCAACCAGCATCCTACCCAAGCCTTCAAGTCCCAACCCCAGCATCCTACCCAAGCCTTCAAGTCCCACCTCCAGCATCCTAACCAAGTCTTCAAGTCCCACCAACCAGCATCCTACCCAAGCCTTCAAGTCCCACCCCCAGCATCCTACCCAAGCCTTCAAGTCCCACCCCCAGCATCCTAACCAAGCCTTCAAGTCCCACCCCCAGCATCCTAACCAAGCCTTCAAGTCCCACCAACCAGCATCCTACCCAAGCCTTCAAGTCCCACCAACCAGCATCCTACCCAAGCCTTCAAGTCCCACCCCCAGCATCCTACCCATGCCTTCAAGTCCAATCCCCAGCATCCTACCCAAGCCTTCAAGTCCCACCCCCAGCATCCTACCCAAGCCTTCAGGTCCCATCCCCAGCATCCTACCCAAGCCTTCAAGTCCCACCCCCAGCATCCTACCCAAGCCTTCAAGTCCCACCCCCAGCATCCTACCCAAGCCTTCAGGTCCCATCCCCAGCATCCTACCCAAGCCTTCAGGTCCCATCCCCAGCATCCTACCCAAGCCTTCAAGTCCCACCCCCAGCATCCTACCCAAGCCTTCAAGTCCCACCCCCAGCATCCTACCCAAGCCTTCAAGACTGAATCACTCCAGCTATCCCAGTCACTCACTTAGCTCACTGCCATTCTTCTGCTTTGTGGGAGCTAGCCTATTGATCCATCTCTAACCACCAAGGAGCACAAAGCAGAGAGAGAGAGATGCACAAAAGAGACCCCCCCCCCCCAACTCCTCCAATCCCCCAGGGCCAGACTACCACAAACAAGGGGCCATTGAACTCCCTCCCACCCCTGCCCCCCTTGCACCCCTCCCTGGCCCCCGTCCAGTCTCCAGACGCTGTTACCATGCAGGGGGTTCTGTCATGACATCATCCTCCATACAGACCCCACATCTCCAGCAGCCAAGCAGCTAAGCAGCCAGCCCCATTGACTCAGTAGGAACACAGAACAGTATGCTGGACTGAGTCCGAAACGGCACCCGATTCCCTAAGTAGTGCACTACGAGCGTGCACTATAAAGGGAATAGGGTGCCATTTGAGATGCAACCAAGGGCCATTGACTCATTATTGGCAGATAACAATCTGCTGGAGAGGACCACTGGCTCTAAAGAGAGTGGTGGTATGGTGTTAGTATCAGGTACAGAATACTGCTGATCTGATGAAAGTCTGTCTGAGGAAGAGGAGGGTTTAGAATACTGCTGATCTGATGAAAGTCTGCCTGAGGAAGAGGGGGGTTTAGAATACTGCTGATCTGATGAAAGTCTGTCTGAGGAAGAGGGGGGTTTAGAATACTGCTGATCTGATGAAAGTCTGCCTGAGGAAGAGGGGGGTTTAGAATACTGCTGATCTGATGAAAGTCTGTCTGAGGAAGAGGAGGGTTTAGAATACTGCTGATCTGATGAAAGTCTGCCTGAGGAAGAGGGGGGTTTAGAATACTGCTGATCTGATGAAAGTCTGTCTGAGGAAGAGGGGGGTTTAGAATACTGCTGATCTGATGAAAGTCTGTCTGAGGAAGAGGAGGGTTTAGAATACTGCTGATCTGATGAAAGTCTGCCTGAGGAAGAGGGGGGTTTAGAATACTGCTGATCTGATTAAAGTCTGTCTGAGGAAGAGGGGGGTTTAGAATACTGCTGATCTGATGAAAGTCTGTCTGAGGAAGAGGGGGGTTTAGAATACTGCTGATCTGATGAAAGTCTGTCTGAGGAAGAGGGGGTTTAGAATACTGCTGATCTGATGAAAGTCTGTCTGAGGAAGAGGGGGGTTTAGAATACTGCTGATCTGATGAAAGTCTGTCTGAGGAAGAGGGGGGTTTAGAATACTGCTGATCTGATGAAAGTCTGTCTGAGGAAGAGGAGGGTTTAGAATACTGCTGATCTGATTAAAGTCTGTCTGAGGAAGAGGAGGGTTTGGAATACTGCTGATCTGATGAAAGTTTGTCTGAGGAAGAGGAGGGTTTAGAATACTGCTGATCTGATGAAAGTCTGTCTGAGGAAGAGGGGGGTTTAGAATACTGCTGATCTGATGAAAGTCTGTCTGAGGAAGAGGGGGGTTTAGAATACTGCTGATCTGATGAAAGTCTGTCTGATGAAGAGGAGGGTTTAGAATACTGCTGATCTGATGAAAGTCTGTCTGAGGAAGAGGAGGGTTTAGAATACTGCTGATCTGATTAAAGTCTGTCTGAGGAAGAGGAGGGTTTAGAATGCTGCTGATCGGATGGTAGATTCCCTATAGGGCACTGAAACTTAAATGATTTAAGTCAAGTAGATGTGTTTCTGATGACATGGTACATTTAAATGTTGCTGTAAGTAAACATTTAAATGTACCACACTCAAACAGACACATTCAGAGTCGGTAGAGAGAGATCAGGATGATGGTTCTAAATTCAGAGTGTGTAGAGACAGATCAGGATGATGGTTCTAAATTCAGAGTGGGTAGAGACAGATCAGGATGATGGTTCTAAATTCAGAGTAGGTAGAGACAGATCAGGATGATGGTTCTAAATTCAGAGTGGGTAGAGACAGTTCAGGATGATGGTTCTAAATTCAGAGTGGGTAGAGACAGATCAGGATGATGGTTCTAAATTCAGAGTGGGTAGAGACAGATCAGGATGATGGTTCTAAATTCAGAGTGGGTAGAGACAGATCAGGATGATGGTTCTAAATTCAGAGTGGGTAGAGACAGATCAGGATGATGGTTCTAAATTCAGAGTGGGTAGAGACAGATCAGGATGATGGTTCTAAATTCAGAGTGGGTAGAGACAGATCAGGATGATGCCCCTGGCACACTAACCAGAATGTTCTTGCAGTTAATCCAGCATTAAAAATCGATTATGTGCCCCATTTTGTCCATCGAACTCCCCTGAACCCCCATCTGTATTCTGTGCGGCAGAGGAGCTACTCAGACCACCCTGAGACTGCGTCCCAAATAACACCCGTTTCCCTATACAGTGCACTACACTCTTAGAAAGAAGGGTTCCAAAAGGGTCCTCGGCTGTCCCCATAGGAGAACCCTTTTTGGTTCCAGGTAGAACCCCTTTTGGTTCCAGGTAGAACCCTTTAGGTTCCCATGTAGAACCCTCTGTGGAAAGGGTTCTGCATGGAACCAAAAAGTGTTCTACCTGGAACCAAAAAGGGTTCTTCAAAGGGTTCTCCTATGGGGACAGACAAAAAACCTTTTTAGGTTCTAGATAGCTCCTTTTTTTTCTAAGAGTGTACTGCTGCTACTCTCAGTTTATTATCTATGCATAGTCACTTTAATAACTCTACCTACATGTACATACTACCTCAATTACCTCAACTAACCGATGCCCCCACACATTGACTCAGTACCGGTACCCCCTTGTATATAGCCTCGCTACCCCCTGTATATAGCCTCGCTACCCCCTGTATATAGCCTCGCTACCCCCTGTATATAGCCTCGCTACCCACTGTATATAGCCACGCTACCCCCTGTATATAGCCTCGCTACCCCCTGTATATAGCCTCGCTACCCCCTGTATATAGCCTCGCTACCCCCTGTATATAGCCTCGCTACCCCCTGTATATAGCCTCGCTACCCCCTGTATATAGGGGAAACCAAAAGTTCTTTATCACAAGTGTTGCGCAGTTTGTGAGCTCTCCAAACAATGTTTCCACAATGTTTCCACAATGTTTCCACAATGTATATTATATTTAATGAATTATCAAAATGTAAGTAACCAAACATTCTAAATTAATGTGGGAATATGTTAAGATTAACAGTAACTTCACTGATTAATATATATTTCACGGGGCATTGATAAACATTGATAAACAATTAAACAAATAGTGTGCACAAATTGGCAGGAATCAGTGGCCTATAGCGCATCTTCGCCACACACCCCTCCCCTTATTCTGGTCTTGACATTTTAAATTATTGACTTCAATACAAAACCTAGGAGGCTCATGGTTCTCACTTCCTTACAAATACTTAATTATGTAATTATGAGAACTTCCGGAGGACGTTCTCCAACCTATCAGAGCTCTCACAGCATGAACTGACATGTTGTCCACCCAATAAAAGGATCAGATAATTAATCTAGTAGCCGGCCGCGACCGGGGGACCCATGGGGCGGCGCACAATTGGCCCAGCGTCGTCCAGGGTAGGGGAGGGAATGGCTGGCAGGGATGTAGCTCAGTTGGTAGAGCATGGCGTTTGCAACGCCAGGGTTGTGGGTTTGATTCCCACGGGGGGCCAGTATAAATAATAAATAAATAAAATAAAAATTATGTATGCACTCACTAACTGTAAGTTGCTCTGGATAAGAGCGTCTGCTAAATGACGTAAATGTAAATAAGGTACAGCTAGCTAGCTAGCAGTGCATAAAATGTGGTGAGTAGTTGACTCAAAGAGAAAGACAATAGTTGAACAGTTTTGAACAAATTAATTTCTTCAAAAAATAAGGATAAGTAGCAGCAGAGAGAGAGAGCTAGCTATATTTTGCAGCTAGCTAATTTAGGCTACTCAAACACCCGGCTCAAACAAGGAGGAATGCTATTTATGTTAGCTAGCTGGCTAAGGCTTTCAAACAAGGAGGAATGCTATTTATGTTAGCTAGCTGGCTAAGGCTTTCAAACAAGGAGGAATGCTATTTATGTTAGCTAGCTGGCTAAGGCTTTCAAACATTGGAACTCTTCTCCTGTAGCTCAGTTGGTAGAGCATGGCGCTTGCAACGCCAGGGTTGTGGGTTCGATTCCCACGGGGGGGGCCAGTATGAAAAATGTATGCACTCACTAACTGTAAATCGCTCTGGATAAGAGCGTCTGCTAAAATGACAAAAATGTAAGTTAAGGTAAGCTGTAATCCAATATGCTATAATAGAAATAAGGCCATAGATTGTACAATATTTTACCATTATTCTTTTTAAAAATCTTCAAGCTCTGTCAAGTTGGTTGTTGATCATTGCTAGACGGCCATTTTCAAGTCTTGCCATTGATTTTCAAGCCGATTTTAAGTCAAAACTGTAACTAGGGCACTCTGGAACATTCTATGTCATCTTGGTAAGATGCTCCAGTGTATATTTGGCCTTGTGTTTTAGGTTATTGTCCTGTTGAAAGGTGAATTAGTCTCCCAGTGACTGTTGGAGAGCAGACTGAACCAGGTTTTCCTCCAGGATGTTGCCTGTGCTTCGCTCTATTCTGTTTCTTTTTATCCTAAAAAAACTCACTTGTCCTTGCCGATGACAAGCATACCCATAACATGATGCAGCCACCACCATGCTTGAAAATATGACGAGTGGTGCTCAGTGATGTGTTGCGTTGGATTTGCCCCAAATATAACGCTTTGTATGCAGGTCATAAAGTTGTTGTTTTTTTGCCTGTTTTGGAATATTTGTATTCTGTACAGGATTCCTTCTTTTCACGCTGTCATTTAGATTAGTACTGTGGAGTAACTACACTCCTAGAAAAAAAGGTGCTATCTAAAACCTAAAAGGGTTCTTCGGCTGTCCCCATAGCAGAACCCTTTGAAGAACCCTTTTTGGTTCCAGGTAAAACCCTTTTGGGTTCCATGTAAAATCCTTTCCACAGTGTTCTACATGGAACCCAAAAGGGTTCTACCTGGAACCCAAAAGGGTTCTCCTATGGGGACAGCCGAAGAACCCCTTTTTCTAAGAGTGTACAATGTTGTTGATCCATCCTCAGTGTTCTCCTGTCACAGCCATTAAACTCTGTAACTCTTTTAAAGTCACCATTGGCCTCATGGTGAAATCCCTGAGTGGTTTCCTGCCTCTCTGCCTGTATTTTTGTAGTGACTGGGTGTATTGATGCACCATCCAAAGTGTAATTAATAAATTTGCCATGCTCAAATGGATATTCACTGTCTACTTTTTTTTTTTTTTACCCATCTACCAATAGGTGCTCTTCTTTGGAAGGCATTTGAAAACCTCCCTGGTCTTTGTGGTTGAATCTGTTTTTGAAATTCACTGCTTGACTGAGGGACCTTACACATAATTGTATGTGTGAGGTACAGAGCTGGGGTAGTCATTAAGAAATCATGTTGAACACTATTATTGTACACAGTGAGTCCATGCAACTTCTTATGTGACTTGTTAAGCAAATCTTTACTCCTGAACTTATTTAGGCTTGCCATAAGAAAGGGGTTGAATACTTATTGACTCAAGACATTTCAGCTATTCATTTTTAATTAACCTCTAAAAGTCTACTAAGCTAACATATGGAATTGTTTTAAGATGGTCATACTAAGCTATTTGATAAAAAAATTATTTGATGAAATATTGAATTTTGCCTTTACTACAATAGCCCATAGAAACATATTCAGCAATACATTCTGAAATGGCAAAATAAATAAGGAATCATGTTTTGAAGTGTCTGTCCTATATCTAGGAAATATTTGTTTGTTTTTTTACATAGTTTTAGTTTTTTTGGCACAAAACTACCTCCATACTCCCATGCATTTGTATGGGTTACCTTCAGAGGAGTCCCCTTTCCATAGAGTGGTAATATTAGTTCGTACGCCAAACCGTTTGCACGCTACAGACCTTTTCGTGAGAAGACCGATTTTCAGGATGTCTCCTGGTCTGACAAACAGCGCTGTAGCTCTGCCACCTTCCACCGCAGATGCGGAAGGCCGACATGGGCTGATATCTCTAGCTTAAATTGACGGATTTTGATGGTGATTTTTGTATTATGTTAATTAGATTGACACACAGGTGCATCAATGGGGCGGCGCACAATTGGCCCAGCGTCGTCCAGGGTAGGGGAGGGAATGGCCGGCAGGGATGTAGCTCAGTTGGTAGAGCATGACTGTGACACTCTGGCTCTAGGACTTTTGTATGTGAGCTAGAGTGTATGTTGTTTTGTTGGGGATTTGGGTGTTTTTCTATGTTGGTAGTTCTGTCGGGTGTATTTCTATGTTTGCAGGTCTGTGGGTTGTTTTTCTAGGTGGTTGTATGTTGTAGTCAATGACTCCCAATCGGAGGTAACGAGTGTCAGCTGTCGGCTCGTTATCTCTGATTGGGAGCCATATTTAAACTGTCAGTTTTCACCTTTGTTTTGTGGGTTATTGTTCCTGTTCCAGTGTTGTATGTTCTGTCGGTGTCACAGAGGACTTCACGTATCGTCATTTGTTGTTTTTTCTTCGTGGTTGCTTTAATTAAATAAAGTCATCATGTTCACTCCACGCGCTGCGTATTGGTCCGCTCCTTCAGACGATCGTGACAGAATAACCCACCAAAAAAGGACCAAGCAGCGCGTCCAGGAGCAAAGGGTCTGGACATGGGAGGAACTGTTGGACGGTAAAGGGTCCTGGACGTGGGAAGAAATCCTGGACGGCATGGATCGCCGTCCATGGAGCGAAACAGAGGAGAGGCGACGGAGAGAGGAGCAACGGCGTCGGCAGAGCCAACGTCGGAAGGACGAGAGGCAACCCCAAGAAATTTTTTGGGGGGGGCACATGGCTTGGGCGACGGAGCAGCAGGAGGCTGCCACAAGGCAGAGTCAGAGGGCTGCCAGGTTAAGGGGGCTGACGGAGGCAGAGAAGGGACGGATTCAGTGGGCTACCAGGTCAAGGGGGCTACTGGGTAAAGCAGGGAAGGAAGGTGTTGAGGCACGGCGTGAGGTACTGGGGTGTGTAACCAGTTCGGTCCGGCCCGTTCCTAGTCCCGAGGTGCAGCCAGTAGTGTGTGTTCCCGTGCACGGTACGGCCTGTTCCGGTCCCTCGCACTAAGTGTAAGGTGCGCGTCGCCAGCCCGGTTCGGCCTGTTCCTGCCATACGCACCAAGTATGCGGTGCGCGTCGCCAGCTCAGCCCGGCCTGTTCCTACTCCACGCACCAGGGATACGGTGCGCTCGCCAGCCCAGCCCGGCCTGTTCCTACTCCACGCACCAGGGATACGGTGCGCTTCGCCAGCCCAGCCCGGCCTGTTCCTACTCCACGCACCAGGGATACGGTGCGCTCGCCAGCCCGGCCCGGCCTGTTCCGGCCACTCGCACCAGGGATACGGTGCGCGTCGCCAGCCCCGCCCGGCCTGTTCCTGCTCTCCGCACTAGGCGTGAGGTGAGTCCCCAGGGTCCAGCATGCCCTGTTCCGGCTCCCCGCACTAGGCGTTATGGGAGTCCCCAGGGTCCAGCATGCCCTGTTCCGACTCCCCGCACTAGCCCTGAGATGCGTGTCCTCAGCCCGGTACCTCCAGTTCCGGCACCACGCATCAGGCCTACGGTGCGTCCCCAGGGTCCAGCATGCCCTGTTGCTTCTCCCCGCACTAGCCCTGAGATGCGTGTCCTCAGCCCGGTACCTCCTGTTCCGGCACCACGCACCAGGCCTACGATGCGCCTCAGACGGCCAGAGTCTGCCATCTGCCCAACGGGGCCTGAACTGCCCGTCTGCCCTAAGCCTGCAAAGCCGCCCGTCTGCCATGAGCCATCAGAGCCGTCCGCCAGACCGGAGCCGCTAGAGCCTTCCGTCAGACAGGATCAGCCAGAGCCTTCTGCCAGACAGGATCAGCCAGAGCCTTCTGCCAGACAGGATCAGCCAGAGCCTTCTGCCAGACAGGATCAGCCAGAGCCTTCTGCCAGACAGGATCAGCCAGAGCCTTCCGCCAGACAGGATCAGCCAGATCCGTCAGTCGGCCATGAGCAGCCAGATCCGTCAGCCAGCCATGAGCAGCCAGATCCGCCAGCCAGCCATGAGCAGCCAGATCCGTCAGCCAGCCATGAGCAGCCAGATCCGTCAGCCAGCCATGAGCAGCCAGATCCGTCAGCCAGCCATGAGCAGCCAGATCCGTCAGCCAGCCATGAGCAGCCAGATCCGTCAGCCAGCCACGAGCAGCCAGATCCGTCAGTCAGCCATGAGCAGCCAGATCCGTCAGCCAGCCATGAGCCGTCCAGCCAGGATCCGCCAGAGCCGTCCAGCCGGGATCCGCCAGAGCCGTCCAGCCAGGATCCGCCAGCCAGCCAGGATCCGCCAGAGCCAGCCAGCCAGGATCCGCCATTTAGTCAGGTGCTGCCCCTTAGCTCGGTGTTGCTCCTTATCCTGGTGCTGTCCCTTATCCTGGTGCTGTCCCTTAGCCTGGTACTGCCCCTTAGTCCGGTACTGCCCCTTAGTCCGGTACTGCCCCGTAGTCCGGTGCTGCCCCTTAGTCCGGTGCTGCCCCTTAGCCCGGTGCTGCCCCTTAGTCCGGTACTGCCCCGTAGTCCGGTGCTGCCCCTTAGCCCGGTGCTGCCCCTTGTTCCGGTGCTGCCCCTTATACCGGTGCTGCCCCTTATCCCGGGTGCTGCCCCTTAGGCCGATGCTGCCCCTTAGTCCGGTGTTGCCCCTTAGTCCAGGTGGGGTTAGTTGGAGGGTGGTCATTGGGAGGAGGCTACCGAAGCAGGTTGTGACTGTGGTGGGGTGGGGATCACGACCGGGGCCAGAGCCGCCACCGTGGACAGACGCCCACCCAGACCCTCCCCTAGTCCTGATGTTGGTGCGCCCGGAGTTCGCACCTTTAGGGGGAGTACTGTGACACTCTGGCTCTAGGACTTTTGTATGTGAGCTAGAGTGTATGTTGTTTTGTTGGGGATTTGGGTGTTTTTCTATGTTGGTAGTTCTGTCGGGTGTATTTCTATGTTTGCAGGTCTGTGGGTTGTTTTTCTAGGTGGTTGTATGTTGTAGTCAATGACTCCCAATCGGAGGTAACGAGTGTCAGCTGTCGGCTCGTTATCTCTGATTGGGAGCCATATTTAAACTGTCAGTTTTCACCTTTGTTTTGTGGGTTATTGTTCCTGTTCCAGTGTTGTATGTTCTGTCGGTGTCACAGAGGACTTCACGTATCGTCATTTGTTGTTTTTTCGTGGTTGCTTTAATTAAATAAAGTCATCATGTTCACTCCACGCGCTGCGTATTGGTCCGCTCCTTCAGACGATCGTGACAATGACGTTTGCAATGCCAGGGTTGTGGGTTTGATTCCCATAGGGGGCCAGTATGAAAAATATGAAAAATAATGTATGCACTCACTAACTGTAAGTCGCTCTGGATAAGAGCATCTGCTAAATGACTAACAATTTTTTTTTTTTTTAAATAGACTCTTAAGGATAAAAACATAATTCCACTTTGACATTATGGGGTATTGTGTGTAGGCCAGTGACTCAAAATCTAAATGTAATCAATTAAAAATTCTGTCTGCAACACAACAAAATGTGTAAAAAGTCAAGGGGTGTGAATACTTTCTGAAGACACTGTAGGCTAATTAATTTGGGGTTCACCACCTGAGGAAGTGGAAACTCCAATCACATTGCCTAGATTGCTAACTCTAAATATAATACCCTCTGCTAGTAGACATGTATTCGTGTAACGTCCTACAAAAAAAACGTTGCAGTTGTAGGCTACTACCCATGATGCCTTTGCCCTCACAATCGCAGGTGCGCATTTTGCGCGTGTGCCGCTCCATAACTCAAAGCCATATCAAATAATCTAGGTTTTAAAATAGTTGCTATTGAGCTGAATATTGAGAATTGCGAAATAAAGATGACATCTACGGAAAGCTTCCTCTCTTCGACAGAGACAACGGGACGAAGCTTCCAAAGCTGTGTTTTTCACGCAATTGCATTTTGAAATGTAATACGATCAGAACTCATTTTTCTCTCGAGTGCATGGGGGGAGAGGAGAGTGGTTCGCTCATCACAGCAGCAGGCCCCAGCGAGGGCACAGGGGCAGGGAAGACACTTTCATTATAGGATTTATAACGATAATGCACTTTACTGTCAGACCAAATCATGGTTTTAGCCGCCCCAAAAAATAGAATGTTTTGAGTGAGGTGACAATGTAAAAATGAGCTCTTTCTACATTTATAGGCACCCTTTCTGTTTTTTTATGACCCGTGATCTTGGCTGTCTAACTGATGACCGAGTCGGAGCAGGTCTCTTTGCTGATGTCGCATTTGATTACGAATGTGAGTTTGCGTGACCTCAGCTCAGCCTATCAGAAAACTGGGCCGGCCCATCTTGGCGGTGTGGGCGAACAGTTGCCCCCTGATCAACCAAAGGCTTATTATAGATTAAGTACAACAGAGAAATTGCACAAAAATCTTACCAGGCCCGTGGGCCGCCGGCCATGTCACCTTTTTCTTTGTTTTATTTTAATCCATTTCGACCAGCCCACCTAACTATAAAATGGTCCAGCCCATCTGGCATTTGCCAGAATTGCCAGATGGCCAATCCGCCCCTGACTGGGTACATGATACATGTTGACCTTCATGGTATGTCCATTTGGTGAATGTAGATTGGCGGAGCAAATAAAGGAACATCATATCAGTTGCCCCGAGGCAGATGAACACTTGGCCCTAAACACTGTCCACTAACCTTTTGGAAATGCAGGGGCACAAACTTCCCCGCATGGGCGCTTTGTTGAAGCAGATAATTTAATGATTTAATGAGCCATTCGCAGTTTCACTATACCGGCCGTATATACTCTCCCGAACAATGCACAGTTGTCTCCAGGACACCCTCTCCTCTCCAGCCTCCGTAGAGAGCTCAGTCATTATCAATTCAGTGTCAGTCAATGTCAGGATGAAAACCTCCCACACCCCATCTCATAGGACAGACACTCCTGCAGAGCGCCCCCTGTAGGAACAGCAGAGGAGCAGGAAGGAGACAGTTCGGCCTCCCAACACGGCGTCCTCACCAGGGCCCGACTGGTAAACTTGACTCCGCCCTTATAAATCATAATCAAATATTACAGGGGGAGGTGTATCACATTATTCACTGAGCCTACTACAGAGATGAGAAGTGTTTTTTCCCGCTCTTATCTTCTACCTCTTATCTTCTACCTCTTATCTTCTACCTCGTATCTTCTACCTCTTATCTTCTACCTCTTATCTTCTACCTCTTATCATCTACCTCTTATCTTCTACCTCTTATCTTCTACCTCTTATCTTCTACCTCTTATCTTCTACCTCTTATCTTCTACCTCTTATCTTCTACCTCTTATCTTCTACCTCTTATCTTCTACCTCTTATCTTCTACCTCTTATCATCTACCTCTTATCTTCTACCTCTTATCTTCTACCTCTTATCATCTACCTCTTATCTTCTACCTCTTATCTTCTACCTCTTATCATCGGCCTAAATACCACCTTGACCTTTCCATAGCGCTCCTTCTCTACAGGTGTTTGATAACATCTGATGCTACAAGACTACACAAATGGGATAAATTCTGAGGTAAGGCCATCTGATTAAAAACCTCTGACATATTTTTTGTTTTTCTTGGCACAAAACTACCTCCATACTTCCATGAAGCATATGAACTGAAGAATGGAAACCGTATTAAAACACACAGAATGTCCGTCCCCCAAATGGGTCTATCGTGAAAGGTAGTGCACTATGTAGGGAATATAATGCCATTTGGGAACATAGGACATACCCAACACCTATAGGTCCTGTTTTGTATGTCAACAATGAGTGTCCGAGGAAAAGAGGACTTGGTCGTTGTCTCCAGCCAGCCATGACTGGAAGGAGGCGGGAGATGAAGGGGGAGGTGAAGGGGGAGATGAAGGGGGGAGTGAAGGGGGAGATGAAGGTGGAGGAGAAGGGGAGTGAAGGGGGAGGTGAAGGGGGAGATGAAGGGGGAGGTGAAGGGGAGGTGAAGGGGAGGGTGAAAGGGGAGGTGAAGGGGGAGGGTGAAAGGGGAGGTGAAGGGGGATGTGAAGGGGGAGGTGAAGAGAGGTGAAGGGGGATGTGAAGGGGGAGGTGAAGGGGGAGGTGAAGAGAGAGGTGAAGGGGGAGGTGAAGGGGGAGTAGATGAAGTGGGAGGTGAAGGGGGAGATGAGCTGAATTAGGCCAAACTGTAAATATTTTAGGACGGCTCATCTATTATTGACCAATGGCTTTACCTTACTGAACAGACTGGATATCAAGTCTCTCTCCAGTCTCCTCACCACCATGTAGCTGACCAGAAAAATCTCGACTTCAGCCCCAATACATTCCTCAAAAGTACAGACAGATGTGTAGATATGAAAGCCTATTCTACCATCTCAGGTTCAGATTCTTTCTAGAAACATTAACATTGATCATTATAGTTTCCTAACTGCACAATGCAAGCTACTCTAGCATAGAAAACAATATTGTAGGCCCCAAATACAATCCTTTCACTAACCATATGGAAAACAATCAGAGGAGGCTGGTGAGAGGAGCTGTAGGAGGACGGGCTCATTGTAATGGCTGGAATGGAATTATTTGGAACGGTATCAAATACATCAAACACAATGAGCCCGTCCTCCTATAGCTCCTCCCACCAGCCTCCTCTGAAACCAATCTCTAAAAACAGACACCAGACACAGTTCAACAACTGCCCTCAAAGTCAAAATCACATGATCTAATGCTGCCACATAAAATTAATTACTACACACTTAGAAAACAGGGTTCCCATAGGAGAAACCCTTTTTTGGTTCCATGTAGAACCCTCTGTAGAAAGGGCTCACGTGTGTGTGTGTGTGTGTGTGTGTGTGTGTGTGTGTGTGTGTGTGTGTGTGTGTGTGTGTGTGTGTGTGTGTGTGTGTGTGTGTGTGTGTGTGTGTGTGTGTGTGTGTGTGTGTGTGTGTGTCTGTGTGTGTCTGTGTGATACTCACTGGTTGTGTTTCCTGACATCTGGATGATGCATTTGCTGTCCTTCCCAATCTCTCTGGAGTTGAAGGGTCGGACACGCACCGCCACCTTCACAGAGGCCCCGGCCATGGTGCCTCCTGCCCAACACCAGCCTGCTCAGAGTGCCTCTCAGAACGGGCCTGACCACAGGGCCTGGGAGATGGGTAGCACTCAGAACGGGCCTGAACACAGGGCCTGGGAGACGGGTAGCAACACCTGTAAAAGACACCGAACAGTGTGTCAATGGCAAATCCTTACAGCAAGAAAGTTATCCCGTGTGTGTTCATCTGTGAGCTCGTCTCATTGCTATCAACCCTGTCTCTGTTTTAAGTATCGATTTGATACAGCTGTTGCCCTAATACTGCAACTGAACTCTACAGCTGGTTTCCAGTCGATCACCACATAATTATATAGAGCAAAATAAGTAATACGCATTATACTGTATCTCCATGGTGATTCATGTTCACCTTGCGTGACTTCGCACCACTATTACACCAGGGTCTGCATCCCAAAAATACCACCCTATTCCCTACGTAGTGCGCTACTTTTGACACTAGGGCCCCATAGAGCTCTGATCAAAAGTAGTGCGCTCGTATGGGGAATAAGGTGCCATTTGGGACTCATCCCAGATCCCGGAGCCCTTCTGCTGCGTTTCCTTTAAGATAAACAGAAGGAGGTTCCTATTGATTCGAAAAACCCACTCTACTGAAAGGATAAAGCTCAGATCTGAGATCAGCTGTAGACTCCCTCCCTCTGCTCTGTCCCATCCATATCGCCATGGCAACGTATTCCTCCGAGAGTCATCAAGCACTGTGAAATCTATAATCTTATTTAAGGGAGATTACACTGAACTGTAAGCCAGCAGAGAGAGAGAGAGAGATAGTGTGTTCATTTCACTTTTGTTTATTATCTGTTTAACTTGCTTTGGGCAATGTAAACATATGTTTCCCATGCCAATAAAACGTAAAACACCAAGTAATGCATGCAGAGCAGAATTAGGCCGATACCTGCTAATTATCAAAATCCAGAAAAGAGCCGTTAAATTATATATCCACTTAAAAGGAAGCGATTCCCAAACCTTCCATAACAAAGCCATCACCTACAGAGAGATGAACATGGAGAATAGTCCCCTAAGCAAGCTGGTCCTGGGGCTCTGTTCACAAACACAAACAGACCCCACACAGCCCCAGGACAACAACAACAACAACAACACAATTAGACCCAACCAAATCATGAGAAAACAAAAAGAGAATTACTTGACACATTTTAAAGAACAAACAAAAAAACTGAGCAAACTAGAATGCTATTTGGCCCTAAACAGAGAGTACACAGTGGCAGAATACCTGACCACTGTGACTGACCCAAACTTAAGGAAAGCTTTGACTATGTACAGACTCAGTGAGCATAGCCTTGCTATTGAGAAAGGCCGCCGTAGGAGACCCTGGCTCTCAAGAGAAGACAGGCTATGTGCACACTGCCCACAAAATGAGGTGGAAACTGAGCTGCACTTCCTACCCTCCTGCCAAATGTATGACCATATTAGAGACACATATTTCCCTCAGATTACAGCGATCCACAAAGAATTCGAAAACAAACCCAATTTTTATAAACTCCCTTATCTACTGGGTTAAAAACCACAGTGTGCCATCACAGCTGCAAGATTTGTGACCTGTTGCCACAAGAAAAGGGCAACCAGTGAAGAACAAACACCATTGTAAATACAACCCATATATATATTTATTTATTTTCCCATTTGTACTTTAACTATTTGCACATTGTTACAACACTGTATATATACATAATATGACATTTGAAATGTCTTTATTCTTTTGAAACTTCTGAGTGTAATGTTTACTGTTAATATTTATTGTTTATTTCACTTTTGTTTACCATCTACTTCACTTGCTTTGGCAATGTTAACACACGTTTCCCATGCCAATAAAGCCCTTAAATTGAATTGAGAGAGAGAAAGAGAGAGAGAGAGGGAGAGAGAGAGAGAGAGAGAGAGAGAGAGAGAGAGAGAGAGAGAGAGAGAGAGAGAGAGAGAGAGAGAGAGAGAGAGAGAGAGAGAGAGAGAGAGAGAGAGAGAGAGAGAGAGAGAGAGAGAGAGAGAGAGAGAGAGAGAGAGAGAGAGAGAGAGAGAGAGAGAGAGAGAGAGAGAGAGAGAGAGAGAGAGAGAGAGAGAGAGGGGAAAGAAAAATGAGAGTGACAACTGAACCTGTCTAATCTCGGAACCCAGACCCAGATCTCACGTGAGCTGGCCAGATACTTGATTTGTGTTTATGTCAAGTCTATCACGAGAGACTAGGACCTGCAATTCAATTAAATCCATCTGTGTACAACCAAGGCATCGCATCCCCTGGTCCAGACCACCACCAGCGGGCTACAATAGAGGATGCCTGACTGTGTGGCTGGCTGTCTCATGAAAGGAGCGTGCATGGTCAGCTCCAGTGGAGGGGAGATGAAACCTAGCCTGGTGGCAACAATGGAAGTGCTGCCACAGCTGAATGACAGGCCGCTTCCTAGGATTACCCTGACTGGCCCAATAACACAGAGACAGACCAGTCAGCCAGTAACACTGGCCCAATAACACAGAGACAGACCAGTCAGCCAGTAACACTGGCCCAATAACACAGAGACAGACCAGTCAGTCAGCCAGTAACACTGGCCCAATAACACAGAGACAGACCAGTCAGCCAGTAACACTGGCCCAATAACACAGAGACAGACCAGTCAGCCAGTAACACTGGCCCAATAACACAGAGACAGACCAGTCAGCCAGTAACACTGGCCCAATAACACAGAGACAGACCAGTCAGTCAGTCAGCCAGTAACACTGGCCCAATAACACAGAGACAGACCAGTCAGCCAGTAACACTGGCCCAATAACACAGAGACAGACCAGTCAGCCAGTAACACTGGCCCAATAACACAGAGACAGACCAGTCAGCCAGTAACACTGGTCCAATAACACAGAGACAGACCAGTCAGCCAGTAACACTGGCCCAATAACACAGAGACAGACCAGTCAGCCAGTAACACTGGTCCAATAACACAGAGACAGACCAGTCAGCCAGTAACACTGGTCCAATAACACAGAGACAGACCAGTCAGCCCCAGTAACACTGGCCCAATAACACAGAGACAGACCAGTCAGCCAGTAACACTGGCCCAATAACACAGAGACAGACCAGTCAGCCAGTAACACTGGCCCAATAACAGAGAGACAGACCAGTCAGCCAGTCACACTGGCCCAATAACACAGAGACAGACCAGTCAGGCCAGTAACACTGGCCGAATAACACAGAGACAGACCAGTCAGCGTCAGCCAGTAACACTGGTCCAATAACACAGAGACAGACCAGTCAGCCAGTAACACTGGCCCAATAACACAGAGACAGACCAGTCAGCCAGTAACACTGGTCCAATAACACAGAGACAGACCAGTCAGTCAGTCAGCCAGTAACACTGGCCCAATAACACAGAGACAGACCAGTCAGCCAGTAACACTGGTCCAATAACACAGAGACAGACCAGTCAGCCAGTCACACTGGCCCAATAACACAGAGACAGACCAGTCAGCCAGTAACACTGGTCCAATAACACAGAGACAGACCAGTCAGCCAGTCACACTGGCCCAATAACACAGAGACAGACCAGTCAGCCAGTAACACTGGCCCAATAACACAGAGACAGACCAGTCAGCCAGTCACACTGGTCCAATAACACAGAGACAGACCAGTCAGCCAGTAACACTGGCCCAATAACACAGAGACAGACCAGTCAGCCAGTAACACTGGTCCAATAACACAGAGACAGACCAGTCAGCCAGTAACACTGGCCCAATAACACAGAGACAGACCAGTCAGCCAGTAACACTGGCCCAATAACACAGAGACAGACCAGTCAGCCAGTAACACTGGCCCAATAACACAGAGACAGACCAGTCAGTCAGTCAGCCAGTAACACTGGTCCAATAACACAGAGACAGACCAGTCAGCCAGTAACACTGGCCCAATAACACAGAGACAGACCAGTCAGCCAGTCAGCCAGTAACACTGGCCCAATAACACAGAGACAGACCAGTCAGCCAGTAACACTGGCCCAATAACACAGAGACAGACCAGTCAGTCAGTCAGCCAGTAACACTGGCCCAATAACACAGAGACAGACCAGTCAGCCAGTAACACTGGCCCAATAACACAGAGACAGACCAGTCAGCCAGTAACACTGGCCCAATAACACAGAGACAGACCAGTCAGCCAGTAACACTGGCCCAATAACACAGAGACAGACCAGTCAGCCAGTAACACTGGCCCAATAACACAGAGACAGACCAGTCAGCCAGTAACACTGGCCCAATAACACAGAGACAGACCAGTCAGCCAGTAACACTGGCCCAATAACACAGAGACAGACCAGTCAGCCAGTAACACTGGCCCAATAACACAGAGACAGACCAGTCAGCCAGTAACACTGGTCCAATAACACAGAGACAGACCAGTCAGCCAGTAACACTGGTCCAATAACACAGAGACAGACCAGTCAGCCAGTAACACTGGTCCAATAACACAGAGACAGACCAGTCAGCCAGTAACACTGGTCCAATAACACAGAGACAGACCAGTCAGCCAGTAACACTGGTCCAATAACACAGAGACAGACCAGTCAGCCAGTAACACTGGTCCAATAACACAGAGACAGACCAGTCAGCCAGTAACACTGGTCCAATAACACAGAGACAGACCAGTCAGCCAGTAACACTGGCCCAATAACACAGAGACAGACCAGTCAGCCAGTAACACTGGCCCAATAACACAGAGACAGACCAGTCAGCCAGTAACACTGGTCCAATAACACAGAGACAGACCAGTCAGCCAGTAACACTGGCCCAATAACACAGAGACAGACCAGTCAGCCAGTAACACTGGTCCAATAACACAGAGACAGACCAGTCAGCCAGTAACACTGGCCCAATAACACAGAGACAGACCAGTCAGCCAGTAACTGTCATGAGCCCTCTCACTCCACCGGGTTACCACCTTAATGTGTTTCCACTATCTTCCACTCTGCTCATCTCTCTCTCTACTCAGCCTAACGAGCTCCACCTGTCCCTGCTCTGCTCGGCTCTAATACCTGCCAGCTGCGCGCATTACCCACTAACCCTCCCCAGTATTTAAATCCCGTTCTAGCTTCTTTGTCAGATCGTGCAAAGCTCACACCCGAACCTGTGTGCTCGCGCTCTGGCTCACCCTTGTTTTGTGACCCCGACCTGCCTGATTCTTGGATATTTCTTCTGCCCCAGGAAAACCAGACCTGCTTTCTGCCATTACGACTCCTGACTACTCTTCGACCCCCGGTAACTCTGACCAGCCTTCTGCCTTGCACAACGTATTTGGATTTCCTTGAACTGTACTTCTGCCTTGTTTCACCGCCCGCTGTGTCTGTGTTTCCTCCCCCCAGGACTCTGGACCACCAACCACCGCGCCATCGACGCACCGCTGCCACTGGGGGGGTCACAGACCCAGCACATTGGACGGGGATAACCCCTGGAGCCTTCACTCACTCCTACTTCCTTCTCCTTAGTTTTAATTTTCTGGTGTGACAATTGTGGTCCTCTTGTCGCCTGTCTGAACCGCACAGTCGATCTGACCATCATGGACTCAGCGCACACTTCCCCGACATGGAAACCGAAGAACCTGAGCAACCCACCGCCATGCTACGCCTGAACACACTGAGAGAGACTAGCCGCATGAGCGCACATCACCTCTGCTTCAGGTCGCCACCAACACATCAGCAGTTCCAGCAGCACCAGCAGCATCCCAGCAGCAGCAACAACAACCGCCAGGATCACCCAACCCTCACCAACCTACCCCCAGCCAGTCTGCCCACCAGCCTGCCTCCGAGTTACCTGCCCCGCTATTTCAGCCGCTGCCCCCGAACCCAAGATTGGAAACCCCGAAAGCGGTTCAACGGCGATTCTACCCAGGTCCGCCATTCCTGACTAGCTGCCGACTTCAGTTCTCCTTGCAGCCAAGGACCTTCGCCACGGAGGGGGCTAGGGTCGGGTATGCCATCACCACCTGACGGGCCGAGCTCGACTCTGGGGAACAGCAGAGTTCGAACGCCAAACCCCCCGCATGTGCAACCTTCGACCTGTTTGCTGAGGAGATGCTGAAGGTGTTTGACCTGGATTCACCAACCGCAGAGGCGTCTCAGTGAACTGTTCAGTATTCGACAAGGCAGACGACGTCGCAGACCATTCCATCGACTTCCGAACCCTGGCAAGACGAAGTTCTTGGAACACACCATCGCTGGTGGACGCTGCTCTTCCACAGCTTGGCTGACTATATCAAGGCGACGCAGTTGGTCTCCCATGAACTGCCTTCCACTCTTGATGAAGCATCGCACTGACTGTCCGGATCGACAGAAGGATACAGACCCGCCGCCGTGAGAGGGGGGCGCCAAGGTCCACCAACTACCGGCATTCGGAGAGATCCGACTGGGCTCCTGTCAGCTACTGCCACTCACCCAAGTCAGCTTGATCAGTCTGAGCCTATGGAGATTGGGCGAGCCTCTCTCACTCCTGCAGAGCGCCAGCGCCGCTTCACCTCAAACCTCTGCCTCTATTGTGGGGGGTGATGGACATCGTGTGGTAACCTGCTTAAAAGCCGAAGCTCACCGGGCATAGGGGGAGTCCGTTGAGCTCAATGACCATCCAGTCCTCCGACCGCAAACCTGCTGCAAGTTCACCTCCGCTCTCTGACTCTACTCACACCCTGGCTGCTCTGGTGGATTCTGGCGCCGAAGCCAACATAATGGACACTGCTGGCACGCCAACTGGGACTGAGAACCTCCGCTTGACACCCCCATTCCTGCCCGGGCACTGGACGGACACTTACTCGGATCGGCCACCATGTCACGGCCCCGGGTCTGATGGGTCTGTCCGAAACCATCAAGAAACTATCCAGTTTCACCTGCTCCCCTCTCCAGGCCAACCCTCATCCTGGGCTACCCATGGCTCCGCCGGCACAACCTCAGCTCGACTGGGTGACCGGGGTGATCAGGGAGTGGGGAGAGGACTGCCACCGAACCTGCCTGCTGCTGCACTCACCCCTCGGCCAGTACCCACCAACTCCGCCTCCTGACCTCTCCCATGTCCCAGAATGCTACCATGGTCTCAGAGAAGTGTTTAACAAAGCAAGAGCCACATCTCTGCCCCTCACCGACCGCAACGACTGTGCCACGCTTTCCTGGAACAGCCCCCTCGAAGGGGCCGCTTTTATTCGTTGTCTGCTCCTGAAAGAAGTCCATGGAGACTACATCAAGACTCTCTGTCCACAGGATTGATCCGCTCATCTTCATCTCCGCTGGTGCTGGTTCTTTGTGGGGAAGAGGACGGATTCTTCGCCCTGCACCGACTACAGGGGACTCCAACGACATCACAGTGAAAACCGCGACCCTCTTCCTCTGCTCACTCTGCTTTTGAGTTGCTCCAGGGAGCCACTGTTTTTACCAAGCTGGATCTCAGAAACGCTACCACCTAGTGCGGATCCGGGAGGGAGATGAATGGAAGACCGCATTCAATACACCAACAGGCCACTACGAGTGATCTGGTTAGCCTTTTGGCCTCACCAATGCTCCTGCAGTGTTCCAGGCTCTAGTGAATGATGTACTGCGGGACATGCTAAACAAGTTTGTTCGCCCTGGATGACATCTTAATCTACCCAGAAACTCTGTCTGAACACACACCGCCATGTCCAGCAAGTCCTTCATCGTCTTCTGAGAATTCTCTACGCCAAGGCAGAAAGGGTGAGTTTCACGTCCAGACAGTGGCCTTCCTGGGGTACATAGTGGCAGAGGGAAGTATCCAAATGGATCCTGCCAAAGTATCAGCAGTCACGCCATGGCCAGTTCCGAGAACAGAAAGAAGCTGCAACAGTTTCTGGGGTTTGCTAACTTTCTATAGAAAGTTTATCCGAACTACAGTACCGTTAGCTGCCCCTCTCACTGCTTAACCAGCACCAAGCAACCCTTCACCTGGACCCCAGCAGCCGACAAGGCCTTCAGCACCAAGTAGAGGTTCACCTCCGCTCCCATCCTCCAGATGCCTGACGTGGACCGCAATTCATTGGGGAGGTGGACGCCGGATGTGGGAGTTGGGTGCTGTGATTTCTCAGTGGGCTGCGGAGGATAGGAAGCTCCATCCCTGTGCCTTTTTTCTCACGCCGGTTGTCCCCCCTGAGTGCAATTACGACATAGGGAACCGAGAGCTGCTGGCTGTGAAGCTTGCCTTGGAGGAGTGGGCGCCACTGGTGGAGGGGTCCACCATTCCATTTCTCGCTTGGACCGATCATAAGAACTTGGAGCACATCCGCCGCCAAACGGTTGAACCAGGCAGTCCCGCTGGGCCCTGTTCTTCACCAGGTTTAATTTCACTCTGTCATACGGCCTGATCACGCAACACCAAGCCAGACGCCCCTCCCGCCAATTCCAGAAGGATGACAACCCCTCCAAGGATCCTGAGTCGATTCTGCCAAGTCCCTGCATCGTGAAGCAGCTCTGACCTGGGCTGCTGAGGAACAGGTGCTGGAAGCTCTCCAACCAGCCCGGTCCTACACTTGCCCAGCTGACCGCCTTTGTCCCCGAAAACCTAAGGTCCCAGGTCGCTCAGTGGGGACATGACTCCGCCTAGCTTGTCACCCTGGCTCCACCCCGCACTTACAACCTGCTCGCCCAGAGGTTCTGGTGGCCCGCTTGAGAAAGGATGTACGGGAATTCGCCCAAGCCCGCCCCCATCGCAACCAACACAAGCCGTCCCCGCCAGCCCCCAGCCGGGATTGCTGCAGCCCCCTGCCTGTGCCCAGACGCCCCTGGTCTCACATCGCCCTTGACTTTGTCACGGGCTGCCCCTCAAGGGCAAGACCGTCTTCTCACCATAGCTGACCGATTCAGCAAGATGGCACACTTCATTCTCCCCAAGCTCCCAACCGCCAAGGAGACCGCCCAGGTGGTCCTGGAACACGCTCTTCCGGATCCACGGACTGCTAAAGGATGTGTTTCTGACCGTGGTCCACAATTCTCCTCCGTTTTGGAAGGAGTTCTGTCACCTGCTGGGAGCCACAGTCAGTCTGACTCCGGATTCCATCCTCAATCCAATGGGCAGCCAGAGCGGCAAATCAGAGCTCGAGAAGGCACTGCGATGATGACCACGCAACCCCCACTCCTGGTCGCAGCAAATTGACATGGGTGGAGTACGCACACAATTCTCTGACCTGTCTGCCATCGGTATGTCCCTTTTCCAATGTGTTTATGGATACCAGCCCCTCTATTTGCCAGGCAGGAAGGGGGAGGTTACTTGCCCATCTGCACTTCGTTGCGGCGATGTCGCCGCACCTGGTCACAGGCCCGAGCCACACTTCTCGATCCGTGCCAGCGCACTACGGGGGCCAACCGGCCGGAAATCCCTGCTCCCACCTACCATGTTGGTCAAAGGGTTGGTTGTCGCCAAGGAACCGCCACTCAGGGTGGAGTCGAGGGTGGCACTCGGTTCATTGGCCCATTCCCTAACATAAGAGTGATTAGCCCAACTGCTGTCCGGCCCAACCGCCTAATTCCATGAGGGTGCACCCTCACTTTCTATGTGGTCTAAGATTAAGCCCATCATGAGAGTCCGCTGGTCCCTCTGCGCCTTTGTCCTCCTCCTCCACGGCTCTGCCGATGGTGGTCTGGCTACACGCCCGCCGTGCTTCGGTCCAGACGGAGGGGTAGGGGTCTCCAGTACCTCACTGACTGGGAGGGCGATGGACCGGAGGAAAGGACCTGGGTGCCAGCAGTGGATTGTGGATAGGACTCCATCACCGCCTTCCACCAACGGCATCCTGATCAACCTGCAATCCGTAGGGCCGCCCAGAGGGATCCCAACCGTCCCGCCCGGCCGTTCCTGTCCTGTGCCTGATCCTGCCCGGGACCTGTCCTATCTCCCGACCACGGCCCTCCGGTTCCTCCGAGGATGAGGGCGCTCGGGCCGGGACCGCTCGGAGGAGTTCCAGCCCTCCTCCGGCTCCTCCTCCGCCCGGCGTGGTGTTGCTCTTGGGACTTCTGGGGGGCCGCCCCTTGGGGGGTTCTGTCATGAGCCCTCTCACTCCACCGGGTTACCACTTAATGTGCTTCCACTATCTTCCACTCTGCTCATCTCTCTCTCCACTCAGCCTAACGAGCTCCACCTGTCCCTGCTCTGCTCGGCTTAATTACTCTGCCAGCTGCGCTGCATTACCCACTAACTTCCCAGTATTTAAAGTCCCTGCTTCAGCTTCCCTTGTCAGATCGCCTGCAAAGCTCACACCCGAACCTGTGTGCTCGCGCTTCTGGCTCACCCTTGTTTTGTGACCCCGGACCTGCCTGATTCTTGGATACTCTTCTGCCCCAGGAAAACCAGACCTGCTTTCTGCCATTACGACTCCTGACTACTCTTTCGACCCCGGTAACTCTGACCAGCCTTCTGCCTTGCCACAACGTATTTGGATTTCCTCGAACTGTACTTCTGCCTTGTTTCATCTCGCCTGCCGTTGTGTCTGTGTTTCTCCCCCAGGACTCTGGACCACCAACCACCGGCGCCACCGGACGCACCGCTGCCACTGGGGGGGCACAGACCCAGCACATTGGACGGGATAACCCCGGGAGCCTTCACTGCACTCCCTACTTCCCTTTCTCCCTTAAGTTTTAATAAACTTTCTGGTGTGACGCAATTGTGGTCCTCTTGTCGTCTGTCTGAACCGTGACAGTAACACTGGTCCAATAACACAGAGACAGACCAGTCAGCCAGTAACACTGGTCCAATAACACAGAGACAGACCAGTCAGCCAGTAACACTGGTCCAATAACACAGAGACAGACCAGTCAGCCAGTAACACTGGTCCAATAACAGAGAGACAGACCAGTCAGCCAGTAACACTGGCCCAATAACACAGAGACAGACCAGTCAGCCAGTAACACTGGTCCAAAACAGAGAACAGACCAGTCAGCCAGTAACACTGGTCCAATAACACAGAACAGACCAGTCAGCCAGTAACACTGGTCCAAAACACAGAGACAGACCAGTCAGCCAGTAACACTGGCCCAATAACACAGAGACAGACCAGTCAGCCAGTAACACTGGCCCAATAACACAGAGACAGACCAGTCAGCGCGGTAACACTGGCCCAATAACACAGAGACAGACCAGTCAGCCAGTAACACTGGCCCAATAACACAGAGACAGACCAGTCAGCCAGTCACACTGGTCCAATAACAGAGAGACAGACCAGTCAGCCAGTAACACTGGCCCAATAACACAGAGACAGACCAGTCAGCCAGTAACACTGGTCCAATAACACAGAGACAGACCAGTCAGCCAGTCAGTAACACAATAAACCCATGGTTACTGCAGGGCTCATTTGGAAAATAGACCTGGGTCTCAATGTAACTCTGTGTTAAAATAAAGGTTAAATACAATTAAAAAACAAAGGCCAGACCAGTCAATCAGTCAGTCAGTACACAACAAGCATAGACTAGACCAGGGTTCAGGACTGGGAGAATACAGGAGCTATAGGTGTCAAATAATGGATGGATGGAGGATGGAGAGGACATAATCATCTTTCTATAGCAATTCGATAGCAATTACATATCAATTGGTTATCAATTAGTTACATACAGTATGATTACATGCTCAGCTGTCTCTGTAAAGGAATATATTCCATTTCACAGTGTATTTTGACATACTACATTTGAGATGTGTTTGTGTGTGCTGTTGAAGTCAATGAAAACCTTTTTAAAAAGTCATTACATATTTAAGGTAGTGAACAATAATCCAGCAGCCTCACTGGTTGCATCATTAATATGACCTACTGTTTGATGCTATGACAAAAGATCTGAAATAACGCTAAGGGGATTTGACATATATAATCAGAAGCACAACAATACCAATAAACCTGTAACATATCGGTACGACACTAATAACACCACGATGGCGGTTGGTGTAAAAACTGCACCGTCACATAAGGTGTAGTTCCTTTATCGTCAGTGGCTGCCCCCCCAAAGGCCCCTACGGTGTCTGGAGCACAAATCAGAGTGGGGGAAGGGATTCAAGTTACCCATTACAACCAGTTCCCAATGGTAAACCATTACCATATCCAATTATAACCTAGACTACTACTATTTGAATGAGAATAGTAAAAAAATAATTTAAAAAATGGAATCATTGTAATCGATTCGCACCATAACACCATAATATCACCATAATATCACCTTAATATCCCATGATCTTGTGATTCAGAATCGAACGCGTAGTTCGGCCTTCCAAAAGTACGAGCAAGCAACAACCACTGTATATCATGTTATATGGTTAACCCCCAAAATATTATTTGTCATTACTGTTAGGATGCTGTGTGAAATAAGACGTAGGTGCACAGGCTATGCATCATAGGAGTTTATCATGATCAAATGTTAGCCTATTTACAATTTACTCCCCACGTCATTTGTGTCATACACTCTTAGAAAAAAGGTTTCCAAAAGGGCTGTCCCCATAGGAGAACCCTTTTTGGTTCCAGGTAGAACCCTTTTGGGTTCCAGGTAGAACCCTTTTGGGTTCCAGGTAGAACCCTTTTGGGTTCCAGGTAGAACCCTTTTGGGTTCCAGGTAGAACCCTTTTGGTTTCAATGTAGAACAAGTTTCCACAGAGGGTTCTACATTGAACCCAAAAGGGTTCTACTGTCACGCCCTGGCTCTGGGGACTCTTTAACGTTGAGCCAGGGTGTTAGTTTCTATGTTTAGTTTTCTAGGTTTCTGTTCTAGATCGTTGTTTTCTATGTTGGCTAGGGTGGTTCCCAATCAGAGGCAGCTGATTCTCGTTGTCTCTGATTGGGCAAATACTTAGGCAGCCTGTTGGCACTTTTGTATTGTGGGATCTTGTTCCGGAAGGTTTGTGTTTAACCCTAGGACTTCACGTATCGTTTGTTGTTTTGTTCGTGTGTGGACTCATTAAAAGAATGTACGCTTATCACGCTGCGTCTTGGTCCGCTTATTATGACGATCGTGACATCTACCTGGAACCAAAAATAGTTCTTCAAAGGGTTCTCCTATGGGGACAGCCGAAGAACCCTTTTTATGTTCTAGATAGCACCTTTTTTTCCCTAAGAGTGTAGGCTACAATACATTCCTGTAGCCTAGACATTGGACATTTCAGGATAATTCATGACTATTGTCTCATGCCGGGCCGGGCCACAGGCACAATTCATTTGTTAC